>NW_016107542.1:2748978-2796084 GCF_001604975.1 Cebus imitator | reverse complement strand
AAAAAAAAAAAAAAAAAAAAAAAAAGAAAAGAAAAGAAAAAAAAGAAAATGGTGACCAGTTATTCTCAATGTCCATAGTAAATGGCAACAAAAACTTGGCATCAGACATAAAATAAATTCAAGTTAGATCAGTTAGTTTTGCCCCACAGAGAGCACTTGCCAAAGTCGGGAGATATTTTTGGTTGCCTCAACTAGGGGGATATACTGACATCAAGTGGGTAGAGGTCAGGGATGAAGGAGAGGTATCACCTTCCTGGGCACCAGTACCAAAATTACTAAGGAGTTACAGGAAATTCTTCTTCTTTAGCTAGAGCATCAGGGCTGGGTTTGGGTAGCAGACACCACCAGGTATCTCAGGCTGCCTACTGGAGGCCTAAGAAGACAGGTGGATTAAAATTTCTATAAGGATCACACATTCACACTAAAATACTGTAGTAAATGAGAAGGTAGAAATAGAAAATCATGTCAGCGCCTCAACAAAATACCCAGACTATATGCAACACTCACCTAGTTTTGGAGGTCATGTAAATAATTGTGAGTCAATGAATATATTTACATTCTACTTGTAAAATAGTGCCTTTTAAGGGAGAAGATGTGACTGGAGTTTAATATTCTGAATTACTAAGGCTTAAATTCATGGGCACAATTTCTAAATGTATGAACATGGTCTGCATAAAACCCTTAACATTAACCTTTAAGTATGTTGGAGACATGCAATGAATGCCCCTTTAATTCTTAATGAATAATTCAAAAACATTTTACACTGTTATAGACACTCTAGATTCATAGTTCCCAATTTTTAAATCAGCAATTAGTCATCTACAGGATATTCAGTGCAAGAATAGCACTCATAAATAATAGTGTATTTTCCCTAGCCAGACTGATTAGGTAGCTAATTATAGTGCTAGCTCTTACGGCTGTGGTCTTCAAGTATAAAGACATTCATAATAGTTAGACATGGCTATATTTGGCAGTGCTTTGTTATTGCTATAATACAGGGAGAGCTATATGAGGTTATAATCTTTCTCATTAGTGGTGAAAAGAATGAAAAGTATGCTTGCATAAGTCTGTACTCCGCAAAAACAAACGTAGAGTCAAATGTGCAGAATTAGGTTTTTCTTCAGAAAAAATGGAATGAATGCAGTGGGCTTCCTGTTCTGAAAGACTTTGGTATAAGATATGAAGCTGCCCTTTTGAATGGCTATGAATTGTTTCTCAGATATATTTCACCTGAATTAAAGGTAAATCTTACTTCCACCCACTCAACAATACACAGCATCACCAAATTAAAGCTAGACAGTTACAGGTTTCCTGTGCTTGTTGTTCAAGAACTTCTACCATAAAGAATTCTTCTATATTTGATGCACAGATCCCAAAGCCTAATGCCATGTTTTCTGAGAGAATGAAGACTCACAAGAACCTCACATGACTCCTTTAGTCCTGGAGTTAGGGGCTGTGACATAATAATTTTAGAAAATTGATTCAAGTTCTCCTAAAAGAAAATCTCAAGCCATTCTGGGCTTTATGCACTCCTTGAGAAGAATTCTGGGTCTTCAGGGTTAGCAACCAAGGGGGTCATAACAAATTCAGGAATAAATTCAGTCAAAAACTCAAAGTATGAAAGAACCCTTTTTATTTTATTTTATTTTTTTATTTTTTTATTTTTTTTAAAGGCAAATTTTTCTGGGATTGGGCCTTTAATGGAACTGGGTTCAGCAAGTCCAAATTTTCCCCCTACCTGGCTCACTGACCATTTTCTGTTTCAGTTTAGGCAGCTCTGTAATTAGGGCAGTAAATTCAAACTCAGGCCCACTGGGTCATAAAGGTCATAGAAAAGATAATTTGTTATTGGCAGTAAAAAGAGAATCAGATTAAAACAGAGCCCTTCTTACACGTTTAACAACAGTAAAGGAAAAAGATCGTCTCCTCTTAACTAATCAAAGTTAACATTACTAACAATGGAGAAACTAACATAATGTGCCTCCTGATATGATGTAGGAAGAAGGACAGCAATTACTTCTTTAGTTTTCCTGCCAAAAAAAATGCATAACCTGAATCTAATCACAAGTAAACATCAGCCAAATTCAATGTGGGAGACATTTTACAAAATAACTGGCTCCTTTCTCTTCCTTCCTTCCTTCCTTCCTTCCTTCCTTCCTTCCTTCCTTCCTTCCTTCCCTTCATTCCTTCTCTCCTTTTTTCCTTTTTTTTTCTTGACGGGGTCTTGCTCTGTTGCCAGTCTGGAGAGCAGTGGTGCAATCTTGGCTCACTGCAGCCTCTGCCCCTTGGGTTCAAGCAATTCTGCTACCTCAGCCTCCTGAGTAGCTGGGACTACAGGCACGTGCCACCACATCCAGCTAATTTTTTTGTATTTTTAGTGGAGACAGGTTTTCACCGAGTTGGCCAGGATGGTCTCGATTTTCTGACCTCGTGATCCACCTGCCTGGGCCTCCCAAAGTGCTGGGATTACAGGCGTGAGCCATTATGCCCAGCCCAATAACTGGCTCTTAATTTTCATAAATATCAAGGTCAGAAACAGAAAGAATGACTGAGAAAATGTTCCAGATTAAAGGGTACTAACAAAACATGACAAGTAATGCGATGTGGGATTAGATCTTGGGCTGGAAAAACCAAATGGTTAGAAAAGATATTTTAAAGCAGTGGACGAAAAGAGAATATGGAATGTGGATTGGGTAATAATACTGTATCAATGTTAAATTTCCTGGTCTTGATAGTCACAGCTTGGTTATATAAGAGGATATTCCTTTTAAAAAGAAGTAAAATATACAATGAATATTTAGTAAGGGGCATAGTGTCTCCAAACTTACTCCCAAATGACTTAGGGGATAAAAGTCATAACTAGAGTTAGAGCTAGAAATAGAAATAGTAACAAAAATAGAAACAGAAATGTGTGTGTAGAGAGAGACAGACGTGCCTATATAACAAATGGAGAAAATAGAAAATGTAAACAACCAGTGAACCTGTGTAAAAGATGTGAAACATTTCTTGTACTATTATTGCAAAATATACAAATTAATTTATAATATAAAAAGACTGCCATTGATTACAATAAATTTTTATACACATCATTATGCAAGTCATTTTTTTCTATCAAATTTTCCAAAGTGGGATTGGTGGATCAGGAAAAACATGCTCACTTTAAAAAACAAGTTAAGATCCAATATGCGGTGATTCAGGAAGAATAGTGACCTAAAGACATAGTTTTGGATTTCTTTCCAGTTATTTCATTCTGGCAAAGGGCATCTATGCATAATGTCCTCTTGTGTGTTTCTACTTATCATTGTAAGCACTTGTAGGATTGACTCAGAGAATGGGGCTACTTTGAGGTGCTCCCTTGGGTGATAGCAGAAGCAAATAATTCATTCATTCAGAAAGATAAGAATGTCATGAACAGGGTGTCCCTTCTCCCTTAGTTTTAATACTTCAAAGGATGCTACATTTACCAGGTAATTTAGAAGAAAGAAGAAAACATTAAAGTTCTGGACCAGATAAGAAAGAAAAAACTGGAACTATGTCCCCTGTTAGAATCTAAGGTTTGGTGTCATACTGAAAGGTAATTGACTTTAATCTCCCTTCCCCAGAAGAGGTTATAGATACCAGTGAGGTGGGGAGGAGGCAGGGTCTACCTAGACCATCCTAAGATTCCCTGGGAAATATGTATGGTTTTTTTTTCTAATTTAATTTAATTTTAAGTTCTGGGAAACGTGCAGGATGAGCAGGTTTGTTACACAGGTAAACGTGTGCCATGGTGGTTTGCTGCACCTATCAACCCATCACCTAGGTATTAAGTCCAGCATGCATTAGCTATTTATCCTGATGTTCTTGCTCCCCCCACCCCCGACAGGCCCCAGTGTGTTGTTCCCCTCCCTGTGTCCATGTGCTCTCATTGTTCAGCTTCCACTTATGAGTGAGAACCTGTGGTGTTTGGTTTTCTGTTCCTGTGTTAGTTTGCTGAGGATAATTGCTTTCAAGTCCACCCATGTCCCTGCAAAGGACATGGTCTTATTCCTTTTAATGGCTGCATAGTATTCCATAGTGTGTATGTAACACATTTTCTTTATCCAATCTATCATTGGTGGCCATTTGCATTGATTCCATGTTTTTGCTATTTATTGAGAATAGTGCTGCAATGCATATGCATGCATATATCTTAATAATAGAATGATTTATATTCCTTTGGGCATAAACCCAGTAATGAGATTGCTAGGTCAAATGGCATTTCTGGTTCTAGGTCTTTGAGGAATTGCCACGCTGTCTTCCACAATGGTTGAACTAATTTACATTCCCCCAAAAAATGTACATTTATAAGAATATTAACAGTACCAGGTCCTGGATGTTTGTTTTATTGTACTGAGTGCTGTACCAAAACCCTATTGACAGTACAAATCTCTATCTGAATTTCCTACTCTTAATGGAGATTATTTAAATGTGATTTTCCCCCCAAATTTCAATTAAATCTTTACATATCTGGTGGAATAAACTGAACATCTCAACTTACCCCAGCCCAACACACACACACACACACACACACACACACACACACCCCCTCTTAGAATGGAAGAAATCTAGCAACGAGGAAGAAACTACTTGAACTTGGTGTTAGTTGACACAGGCAGAGCGATTTTCAGTTATTGGGGAAAACCTTAATAGAAGAGGGAAAGAAAAAAGTCTACTGTTATTAATTCAAAAGAAGTAGAGTTAAAGTTATACCAATAAGAGAACATACCCCCTATATAGACTAGACAAAGCAATCTTTGGAAGAAATTGCTTTTCTCACAGACACATTTGATTGTCTATAAGGAATTTCTGAAGGAAATCTAGAGGCAGGCTCTTCTGGAGGTGAAGTACCCCCTGCCCCCCACTGTCCCTTCCACCAAAGATGAATGTGTCTATGAAAGACAGATCAGAGGAAGCCTCAATGGCCTCCAGTTAAAGCCAGAGGCAGCAGAATATTACAGACTAAAGAAGTGACTGGATCTAAGGCTTTCTATCCTTGCAGGGACAGTGGGCAGAACTAGAAAGGGAGAGGGGAGGCAGAGAAGAACGACATCCAAACAGAGGAGAAGAAAACAGGAAGATAAGGAGACAGAGAAGTAGGCAGGAAGCAAGGCTTTGTGGAGATACAAAGGCCCCAAATGTGGAGAACTTACTTCCCTTCTGAGACATAAGAAAGGGCATTAACTTTTTAAAAAAGATACGATTCCTGTTTCTGTCTCCAGCTTTTTACTGCTTTGGTTGTACATGAATCCTTCAGAAAGACAATGATCTAAACCCTCTCCCAGTGGAATCCAAGGAAGGTAGAAAGTTGGGATGAGGAAAGGTAGCCCTGTTGTATAGGAACGGCATCTGTCCAGTCCCACAGTGGACTACTGGTTGGGGAAGAGCCACCACCAACTCTGGAACATCCAGCCTGAGAGAAAGGCAATTTCCTTACTCCTTTGACTTCTTACCCTCTTCAGAGTGTCACTGAAGATATCTGTATGGGGCCAGAGAGGCTGGGCACTCCCGTGGGTATAAGCATATAAACTCTACCTGCAGTTTGAGAAGTTTATCAAGCACCACTGGGCACGATGGCACGTGCCCATAGTCTCAACTACTCAGGAGGCACAGGAGGGAGTATCACTTGAGCTTAGACATTTGAGGCTGCAATGAGATATGATGGCACCACTGCACTCCAGCCTGGAAGTCTGAGTGAGATCCTGTTTCAAGAAAAAAAAAAAAAACAAAGTGAAATGTAACCGATGTAATAACAAAGATTCTCTGATTTCCTGTTAAGCTTTACACTGGAACTGCTAATGATGGTAGAAAAAAAAAAAAAAAAAAAAGCCTTTTGTCAAGTACCTAATATATAAAAAACAATGTCTGGGTTTGGACTGCCACAAAGTCTACTTGTGCTGTTTCCTGCACATAGTGCAAAATATTGCACCCTCTGCATATTATGAATGATTGCTCTCAATACATAGAAGTGATTGCATACCTCAGCTGCAGCTGCTGCTTTCCCCCTCCAATTTTATTCTCCACAATTTGAAATGTTTCAGAGATCTTCAAACATGTTATGATCTTTCAGGCATCTATACATGTCTATAGTTTCCTATGCCTCAAATGTCTCTCTTGTCTCCTCTCCTAGAAACTTTTTATTTGTCTGGGTTTTAGCCCATTGCAGCACATAGTATTTGTTCAGAAAGTGTTGATACAATGAAAGAAAGAATGAATGAATGAATGATTCCCTTCTCCACTGCCTTAGAAACTGTATGTGTCACTCATTTTCCTTATCACACTGTGTTGCCTCTTACTTATCTGCCACAGATTCTTGATAGCTAGCACTCTTGCCTGGCAGGATAAACCAATAGAAGAGTGCCTGAAATATAGCAGATGTTCAGCAAATTATTGCTGAATTGATCTGAACTCTTTACTCACTCTTGGACATCTCCTCAGCCCAGTCCATAGCCACACTGACCTGAATGTGCCCAATGTTGTCTCTTGGAGACACAGCATGGAACATGGTCAGTAGATGTGTCCCCATTGGTGATAGAAGAACAATTAAGGAAACTCTGAGCTTATCCACCACACTTGGGCACCTGTATGTCTGCGTGTGGTGCAGTACGTGTGTATTTTTTCAAATGCAGGTATCTTTGTAATAGGGTTTTCTGGCTTGACATGATGTGATTGTCCTGGGCAGAAGTCAGCACACTTCCAGTGTTCAGGACTAAGAAGTATATCCAGCTGGTTATTTTGATTTAGATTCTTTTCTTGAACTCTAAGTTTTTTAATTAGTTCAAGATCTAAGAACCTTTGGACATGCAGACTCTAAAGGACCATATTTCACAAACATGCGCTTCTAAGTTCCAGCAGCCTTTGGAAGTCCCACATGGCTCCATGCACTGTGGGATGTCCAGGCAAATTGAAAGGGGGATCAGAGGAAGCCTCACTGGCCTCGAGCTAAATCCAGAGGCAGCAAAATATTACAGACTAAAGAAGTGAATGGGCCTATGAGTTTTGGGCCGTGAGTCATGTCACTCCCTCATAGCCTCTGAGTTCTAGGCTGTGAGTCATGTCAGTCCTCACATTTGTATAGGGGGGAAATCCAGTACTTCCTTGAAGGGGAGGAGATATTCATGAATAAGCAACCTAGATGAAGGCAAGACAGCAGAGCTGTTAGGAGAATAGATTTTGAAATTAGCCCTGAGGTTGAATCTCATCTCCAAACCTTATCAGATGTGCAACTTTGGGCAAGTTACTGAACAGCTCTTAGCCTCAAATAATAACTATGTGACAGGGTTCCCTAATGATTCAGTGAGTTAATGCACATCAAACATGCAGCTCACAGTAGGTACTCAGTAGCTGCTGGGTCATTCATCCAATTCAGGTGGACAAAGGCTGTGGCACCTGTCGACCTAAGTGCTCTTACTTTGGTTTTACATATAGAATCCCCTTAAAATCAACAACTGTTGGCACCCTCACTCTACCCCCCTTCCTTCACTTTCTGACATTTTGAAAAATCTAAGAGCTTAGATTTCCCAAATGTGTGATCTAGAGCATATCTCTTGTTCTAGGAGCAGCTTACTATCTAATGTCATTTGGAACATTTTTTGACTATTATTATTTCAAATACTTTTCCTGCTTTATTCTCACTCTCTTTTTTCTGGGACTCCAATTACATATATGTTAGATGATTTTATATTGTACTATGAATTCTGCAGGCTGTTTTATTTTTTGTCAACCTTTTTTTTTTTTTGCCTCTCTATTCTTAAGATACATTTTATTGATCTGTTTTCAAAGTCACAGACTCTTCTGCCACTCCAGTCTGCCAGTAAGTCCTTCCGTTGAATTTTTCATTCATTGTTGTCATCCTTATGCTTTGTTAAGGAAGATCTGTGGAAAGCCCATGGCATTTCCCAAGCCCCTCTCACTTGGCAGAACTCAACTTCTAAACTCTGTCTCCTCTGTAGATCTTGCTGCCATAGCATAGCCATACTGGTGTCTCAGCTGATTCCTGGCTTTGTTAAAAGAGATGCAGCCCAGTCCATAGCCACACCAACCTGAATGTGCCCAATGTTGTCTCTTGGAGACATAGCATGGAACATGGTCAGTAGATGTGTCCCCACTGGTGATAGAAGAACAATTAAAGAAACTCTGAGCTTGAGAAAGGCCTGAGTAGGGAGGGAATGGGGAATGGATGAAACCTGGGAAGCACTGTCACATCACAGAAAAGAGGGGCAATGTCTTTATGGCCTAGACCTAGCACTCATGAATGGAGACTGAAAGGAGATTGTTTCAGCTCAAAATACAATGAATTTTCTAATTGTTATAGTAGTCCAACAAGTGAAATATCTGGCGGGGAACAGGAGAGAGAAAGATTGCTATCAGTAAAAGTAACAATTCCTGGCTTTCTGGATGAATCTGAGGGCCCTGAAAACACCCAGAAAAGAGGTAAAAAGGATTATTTGACATGTTTAGGTACAGGGGATTGCCAAAATGATGTTTAATCTTCTTTAGGTTATATTTTTGTGAATAATACTAATATATATTCTTAAATTTTATGAGAGTTCTAAAATTCTAATGTCTAAGTGTATGCTATCAATTATAATTACAGTTATTCTAAGTTATAGTAAACCACAAAAATAACCAAATTCTCTTGTCAGTGCTATGTACCTAATTTGGAGAAACAACTGGTATCCAAGAGGATATAAGTCTAATGTTAATTAAGCATGAACTGATGGAGAACCAGGATATAATGATCCAAATTTAATACATTGGTACAGTGACTTATAAATTACTAAAATAGTTTATAACCAACATTTGATCCCATATTCCTGGGAAAACAATTAAAGTTTCAGGTACATTTGGTAACCTGGTGGGCCATTTAAACATTTTTTAAGGGGATTTCATTCAATTGTCATTTTTAATGCATGTTACCTGGTTGTATAAAAGCATTCCCATGCAAGAGGGCTGATGTTATAAAGTAGATCATTCTTCTTCTTATTATTTTGAGATGGAGTCTTACTCTGTCGTCCAGGCTGGAGTGCAGTGGTGTGATCTTGGTTCACTCCAATCTCTACCTCCTGGGTTCAAGTAATTCTTGTGCCTCAGCCTCCCGAGTAGCTGGGACTACAGGCCTGTGCCGCCACACCCAGCTAATTTTTTGTGTTTTTAGTAGAGACAGTTTTACCATGCTAGCCAGGATGGTCTCGATCTCCTGACCTCGTGGTCTGCCCACTTTGGCCTCCCAAAGTGCTGGGATTATAGGCGTGAGCCACCACACCTGGCCTATAAAGTAGATTATTATGCTACAGGGTATTTTCACCAGGCAAAAAAGCTTTTTATGGGGGAGGGACGGTGGGGGGTGGGGAGCTAGGTAGAGATAGCAAGGGGAGAGATGCCAGATGTAGGTGATGGGGAGGAAGGCAGCAAATCACACTGCCACGTGTGTACCTATGCATGTTCTTCACATGTACCCCAAAACCTAAAATGCAATAAAATAAATAAATGGGAAAAAAAAAAGCTTTTTATGGTTTGGATCTTCTGAGAACATTGGAGAAAGACTGTCTTTGCCATCCACACTACAACAAAACTTTGGGAACTTGAACTTTGGGTTCATGGTCTCACAACTGAGAAGGGTCCCTCCATGCTCTTGGAATTGTGCACCCATTGGAACCCTGGAGGTAAAGTTAACCAGGAAAATTTCTCCCAAGAAGTCGATGGCATCCTTGAAGTGAACAGCTTTTCTCGAGTTCACAGATTAAGACTTCTGCTATCATTAAACTCTTACCTTTTCTCGCTTATGCCTCTACAAACATAGACGTGGAAAAGGAGTCTGTTATGTGCACTTACGGGGTATACTTTTATTTGTGAAGAAGTTTGCAGCCAGTCTTATACATGGATAACTGTATACTTTGATAGATAAAAGACAAAGGCCCAATGCAGGTAAGAAACTTTAGTGGTACATGTGTTGTCTCATAATCAGTCAAAAACAAAACATTGGTTCACTCCTCTTAACCCACATCATGGGTTAAAGAGAACATTGCCAGAAGGCCTTCACTATTCAAAAAAGGACATCATTTGTTAAGTCTTTTTTCCATGGTTTAAAATAAAAGAAACTATGATTAGAAATGTATCTCTCATGATAGGTTCTATAGCAAATTCTACTGTAAAGGCTATAGTTACGTAACAGACTTTAAATCCTCTCGTGAAAGTTATGCCAAATAATAGAATTGGCTAAACAGAAAAGTACCTGTGCAGCTGCTGGCACTTGTGGCCTATGGGGAAATACATCAAATGAAGAGTATAGAAATTCATTGGTAGGGGATTGACGAAGAAATTGCTTAGTCAAGTGTGTGAACGCTTTACCTAGCTCATTCTTTGATCTATTTAATTCTAGGAGGTTTTGTTTATGGTAACTTGGATACGAAGCGTACTCCAGACTCTTGGCGTTATTCTCACAGTAGTCATAGCAATAGTCTCCCTGGTGCTCTGTATTCTCTCAAAGGTTTTACATGCTTGCATGCAGCCATCTCTAGAACGTCATATGGTCTCTTTTCAATTTGAATGACAATAGCTGAAAGAAATGTGCAACCATGAGTTCACTGTAACCTAAGAATAGCATGCTGAAACCGGAAACCCAAAATGATGGTAACTGAGAGTGGTGGTAAGGCCATAAGTTTTTGTCACACTCTCACCTAAGTAAGAACCTGACCAAAAAAAGGGGGAATTAAAAAAAAATTCTGGGAGGCCATTGTTTTGGATTGAGCTCATGTACTAGGCCTCAGCAAGCCAAACAAAACCAAAATGGAATCGATCTTGCTGAGACCTTAAGGAAACACATAGATTCTAGAACAGAACAGATTTGTTTTTTTCCTCCTACGAATCTCTATAACAAGCATTTCTGACAGCATAGGTATCCACCCTGGGAAGTTCCTGTTAAATCTTTTAACCAAATTCATTTCCTGTCGCCCAGAGATCATCAAGCCTGGCATGATTAATGCAACAAAGTTTCCAGCCAGTTCCAGGTGAAGACACCACCCCTGGCCATTAAGGAGCTACCCTGCCTCCTCTAGACAGAGTAGATAATCCTCAATAGGTAGGGACTACACCCCAGGCCAGCATGAAGGAATTACAGAAAAAAGACCATCGATCCCTCTGCCTCCATAAAATTTATGGGAATCACATCTCTCAGTGGGGAGATGAGGCAGGAAAATAGGGTCTGGAGGCAGGGAACCTAAGTTCGATTCACGCTTCAGCTATGACAGGAAATATCCTCTCCACAGAGCGTAGGCCAAGTAGATGATTTTGTAACCTTATTTTGTCCTCTCCATTTACATAAGGCATACCTCAAGTAACCAGTGGAATCCTCTAGGGGGTATTTAAACTCCCAAAAATTCTGTAATGGGGCCTTTAACTCCTATGCTCAGGCACACTCCCAAACTGTGGAGTGTACTTTCATTTTCAATAAAACCCTTCATTCCTTCCTTTCTTTGTGCATTTTGTTCAATTCTTTGTTCAAGACACCAAGAGTCTATACACCCTCCACCATTAACACATATAATAAAATTGGAAGGATACAGAGAAAACTAGCATGCTCCTTCTGCAAGGATGGCACGCAAATTTGTGAAGTGTTTCATTTAAAAATATTTTAATAGGGCCGGGCACGGTGGCTCATCCCTGTAATCCCAGGACTTTGGGAGGCCGAGGCAGGCAGATCATGAGGTCAAGAGATCAAGACCATCCTGGCCAACATGGTGAAACCCCATCTCTACTAAAATACAAAAAGTAGCTGGGTGTGGTGGTGTGCGCCTGTAGTCCCAGCTACTCGGGAGGCTGAGGCAGGAGAATTGCTTGAACTTGGGAGGTGGAGGTTGCAGTGAGCTGAGATGGCACCACTGCGCTCCAGCCTGGCGCCTGGTGCCAGAGCAAGAATATGTCTCAAAAAAAAAAAAAGATTTTAGTAATTTTTAATATTTTGTTTAAAAAGGGAAAAGAAAAGAAAAACTAATGAAAATAAAAACAAAAATAAAAATATTCCCGGCTATACGCAAACAATGTGGCCATGAAAATGTTCATTGCAGCCCTATAATACACACTTAAAGATAAAATTTTTATTATTATAATAACTGTAATATAGCTTAGTAAACAAATTTCCTTCTGAGTGGGGTGATTAGAGGAGATTCTATTTTTATTCCCTCTCTATTGTTTCCTCCCTTAATCTCTGCTGTGAACATGTGCTATTACAATAAAGCGAATAATCCAAATAAAGCATTTAAGGAAGGGATAAATTCCTCATCCCAAGGGGTGGTTTGTCACTGGTTGGCCGTAAGTGGTGAGGAAACAAAGATGATGGGAATAGGGATCTCAAGGTATTTCTTTGTGTCCTGAGGCATTCTCTGTTAAGTGTCACTTGATTGGTATAGATGGTAAGCCTATCCAGAGATTAGAATCTCTCTCTAGATGGGCTCAGGGGTGGGGTGAGCCTTGTGGACCAAGAAAAAGAACTGCCTTTTCTTTTTTTTCTTTTCTCTGTTTTTTTTCTTTTCTTTTCTTTTCTTTTTTTTTTTTTTTTTTTTTTTTTTTTATTTTTTTCTCCCAGGCTAGAGTGCAATGGCACAATCTCAGCTCACTGCAAATTCTGCCTCCTGGATTCAAGCATTTCTCCTGCCTCAGCCTCCTGAGTAGCTGGGATTACAGGTGCCCACCACTACACCTGGCTAATTTTTATATTTTTAAATAGAGACAGGGTTGTGCCATGTTGGCCAGGCTGGTCTCGAACTCCTGACCTCAGGTGATCCACCTGCCTAGGGCTCCCAAAGTGTTGGGATTACAGGTGTGAGCTACTGCACCTTGCCAAGAACTGTATTTTCTAGAAGCCCAAGCTAGGTCTGAGGTTCATGAATGTGTCTAACATCTATATTGCTTGGAAAATGCAGCTTTTGGGTTTCAGGTATAAATTTCTATCTTAGGAGTTAGGAAAACACTTGAAATTTTTAGTTGCAAAGGGAATCCATGGAGAAATGGAATGTGGGAAATTCAAGGAATTGCAGAAACAGTCCTGCAGGCAAACTGCAACCCATGAGATCCTAGCCGTTATCAGTTCACTCCTCAGTAAACTGTTCCTGAGGAGTGTTAGGAGAGTTTTCCTGTTTTTAGAAATTCAAAACACGCTTCAAAATATATTGCACACTTCAAAAGTTATTGTTTTACAAGCAATTTCTTTTTTTTTTTTTTTAATCTCGAACCACATGAAATAGATTTACAAGTAATTTCTAAAAGGCTGAGGCGTCTGCCCTTGGTTTTTGCTGCTCTGTTGAGCAACATTATGAAGGTGGTATAGCTGAATGCTGACAGGTGAGTTGAAATTGTGACAATGACAGTTAGAACCCAAGGTTGTGCAAGAGCATCTGGCTCCAGGTTCCCAGTTTGGAACCCAAGGAAAGGAAAGTCTTTTATCTGATATGTTTTGGATGTGTTCAGGGGAGCCTGAATGGAGTGGGAGTGGGAGACATGGGATGGTAGGAAGGCAAGACCCACAACTCTGTGTATATTAACCAGCTGGTGTCGGAATTTTTTCAAAAGGAAATGGAGTTTATTACCTAGGCCTTGAATAAGCAGTAAGCTGAGAGACCATGATTTAGGTTAGGGGTAAGGCAGTGGGTAGCATCTTGCTGTCCAGGGAAGAAATGAGATGTGTGTGTGTGTGTGTGTGTGTGTGTGTATGAAAGAAGTAATGAAGAAAGGAAAGAAGAAAGAAAGGAGAGAAAGAGAAAAAGAAAGAATTTCAATGCCATTAGCAAACACTCAACCATGAGTAATAGTCCTTGTTAAAAAACACAAAGCTGATATTGACAACTTTGAAAATAAATTTTTGTCTACATTTGGAATTTCTAGGAAGTTTTTTTTTTTTTTCCAATGAAGGTGAGTCCTGGCTAACTGAACAGCATTATCTAATAAGTGGTTTTGTTTTTCCCCCTCTGGCAACATTGCTATTGTTTCAAAAGATTCCTCCATAATGGAAACCCTTTGTAAGGTCCAGCACCCTGTGTTCACCAGCAGTGCGCTCCACAAAGTGAGCAGGAGGAAAATGTGTACACCTCACTGGCACAACCTGTGAACAATGTGCTGGGCAGTAACTGGTTAACCCCCAAAGGTCACAACTTCTTCAGTACCAAGTGGGAAAGAAAGGAGACTACTTTCATCTGACCCATAAATGAAATGACTGATCAGCAGCCAGTGGCGCACGAACTCCCCCAGCAGATCACTGAGAAATGGGGATAGTTCCATGGATATTTAAGGCTGGAAGTCTTGAAGGAGAGGAATTTAGGGGTTCGTGTTCCCTCCAGGACCACCTAGCTAACAAAGGCCTTTATTGTTGACAAGGAGAAGCCCATTTCAACTACTAGAGATTCACTTACCATTCAATACCTCCCTCTTAATTAAAATTTAAATCTCTGAACATAGAAGTTTGTGGTCAATCAACACAAAGAGGCTAATTATCCAGGAAATCTATTTTTCTGGGAGTAAGTGTTCAAATGGAGATGATCAAGTCATAATATTACCTAAGAAAGGTTTTAGGGGACATTTGGAGACTTCTTTTGGACACATAAATCTACATTTTATTTTAACCATCTGAATAGATTTGTAATGCATCCAGAGAATTAGAATTTAGAAATGTTGAAATATGGCCAAGTTTGAGCTTGTATAGAAACTTCTTTCAGAGAACATGCTGTTCTTAATCTGTTAGTAATTAGAAGTAGTTACTAAATGGCTTCTTCCAGAGGTGAAGGTTCTATGTTATCTTAGAGGATACATAATAAATGACTCATGGTAGAACCACATTAGTTTGCTTATCCATGAATCAAGAATAATTTAGTCAATAAGAAAGTAGTAAATAAAAAGGAAAATTAAGCTTTCAAACAATACCTCCAAATGTTATGGAAAATGAATGAGATTATAAAAGGTGAATAAAAAATGCAATCTGGTTGGAGTTTGGTTTTGCTTGCAAATTCGTTAAGTGTTTATTTCTGAAGTTTGTTCTATAGAATGTTAATGCCAAGAAGCTAGTGCAATGAAATCTTAGGCCTTGAGCCAATGGGAGGCCTACTTCTGCTCTTTTTAGTTCTTGCTTTCTCACAGGAAGCCTGGCAGCCTCAGGGTATGCCATCATTTCCTTTCAGAAAACCCAAGTTATTGGTACTGTTGAAGTTTTGCTGTCTATTTTTTGGTAAGGTTTCTGCAGCTCCGTCTTAGGAAAATAGATGGGAAGGTGGATTCAAGCACATAATTAGTGAATCCAGAAAGGTCAAATTTTGCTATGTGAGATGTCCTTCCCTGAGCCAGCAGTATTAATTAGGCAGTAGTGACACCAGCTGGTCTTCCTGGGAATCTTCCCTCATGTAACTCATTAGAAAATGAACAGATTTTTGTGGTCTGCCTAACTTGTGTTAGGTACAGTAAAAGCTACATAATAAATGAAAAGGCCCTGATCTTGAAGGGTTTATCATTTGAGAGTTATAAAAATATATATGGATGCTATCTCAGCCCTATAGTACCCACCCCTCACTGTAGAATTTTGTCTCAGGAGGTTAGGACAGGCAGTAGGGCCTGGTATCTATATTTGTCTGAGAATTCTGATGATCACTCAGGTTGGGGAGTGATCAAGAGGAAAACTGATTGATACCATACCTGGAGAAATACTCTAGAAATCAGAGAACAAAAGAACCATAGGAATTCAGAGTAAGCAAGATCATGTTTGTGTGAGGTAATCAGGGAGGCTTCCAGGAGGAAGAGATTCTAGTAGAATTGTGTGAAAAAGCAGAGAAGTTAAAAACAATCACAGTAATAAGGTATTATAATCAGGGAGGTATTCCAGGATAGGGAAAAGGCATTTTATTCCCTAAACATACTGTTTAATAATGTTCTGACTCTCCAATGTAATTTCAATTTTCATTCTGGATTCTTCTGGAACAAACGAAATGTTCTCCAATCTGTACTTTCAATACCTAGTGTAATCATATTTGCCCTGATTCTTCCAGGCGTGTCATCAGGGTCTGGCCAGAAAAACAAACCACTCTAGATGTTTCGAATAGAAGAGATTTGCTACAGATTTTGGTATTATGGGTGTTGAAACAGATAATCAAGGGAGCTAAAGAAGCAAAAAAGGAAAAGGGTGACATTCAGAGATTAGTTTCTGCAGAGAGAGAAGCTACCAGCCTTAGGAACTGGGGGAATAAAACTGAAGAGAAGTTGTCAAGGTCCAGGAGAGGCTTTAAGGAGTTCCACGCAGCCTGTGCTGGGACTGCCAAGCATGGTCTCCCTGGCCACGGCTGGCACCAATAAAGGAGGGCAATTGCAGCAGAACCTAGGATTAGTGAAAGGACACAGCTACTTCCAGAAGCAGCAGCAGAAACAAGAGAGTATAAGAAAGAAATAATGGCTCTTCCTCTTGCCAGACATAACAGAAAGCCAGCACAGCCCCAGCAATACAGACTGGAGGGAATAAGGTGGAAGTGGCACTGAGGGGCAGCAGGTGGACAACTGATGCACCAAGTAAAATGAACCAAGAAATACTTCCTTCAGGAAGACAAACAGACATGCCCCAGCTGGAGGATCATGCATGCAGTATTACTACAAAATATGCCTGAGTGCTGTGACAACCACTTAGCAGCTCGGTCCATAAAAATCAGACAATGAAATCTGTGAAGTTTTGTGAGTCCTATGTGACCATGTAACTCTTGTCTTGTCTTTTCCTGTGTTAACTTGATTTACCCATCCATTTGTCCATCCGATTTGGCCTGCTATATGTCAGACAATGTTGGGCTCTTGGGATCCAAAGGTAATGCCATACTGCCCTGTTTAACTGTCTTATGCCAGGCAGGCAGTGAACAAATTTGATAATCACAGAAAATACTGCAAGCGATAACCATATAATTCATTCTTTATACTTTTCAAAGTACTTTCTCATCTTCTATCCTAAAATTCCTGTAAGATATTTTTAAAAGGTATTTTCATGTTGAATTCACTTTATTTCCCCACCAACAAATTTTCCATGAAGATTATATGTCATTTTCATATAAACGTAAAGTCATTCACATTTTTGCTGTTTTCTCACTTAATTGGTTCTTCCTCTCCTTTTTGATGAGTAAGATTTCCCCTCTGACCAGTGACTTTGCTAAATTTCTCCCATTTTTTCACACCTCACCAATTTGATCATCCTCCAGACTAGTTATCCTGTGGCCATTTCTGCCTGTCCTCCCACACTTTTCTTCTAATTGTATATGGCTTCTTTTGCCCTTGGGTTTGTACGTTTTCCTCCATGGTCTTCACTAACTGGCTCTTGTAGATCCACCTTAGAGACATTTTGAGAGATAAGACCATTGCAGGGGGTCCTTCTCTTCTCACTCCACCTTGGGTCTTATCTCTCCCATCCCAAAACTTTATATTGAATTAAATCCACATTCTGCTTTCTACCAGTTTCTTTCTTACTTTATTTAAAAATCTTAACTATGTGTTTATATTTGATTGGTAATGACCAATGTTTCTCAAAGTATCCTCAAAGAACTACTTGCCTCTGAATCAGCCGGTAGCTTCCTAACTATCCAGATTTCGTGGCCAACTTCAATCCTACTGACTCAGAATCTCTTGTGTGGGGCCCAGAAATCTACATGGTTAACAAGTTCTCCTAGGTGATTCTGATTATGCAAAAGTGTGAGATGTACTGATAGAGGTCTTTGTCTTCAGCTCTGACATTTAAATTTTTATATCCTTTGGTCCTTTTAAAAATATTTTTGTTATTAACAGAATAATCTTTTTTTTTTTTTATCACCAGGCTTTTTGATGCTCAGTAATGACTTGAAGTTTCCCCCCTTATTTCTGAAATCATTTTGCTTTGAGCCAATTGTTATCTTTGCATATGTGTGTATGACAGAGGTTTTTTATTACTTAGAATATTTCAAATAATAGCAGGGAGTTATTAAAAAAAAGAAACAGAGTTAAATACATGTCTAATTAGCAGGCACCAAGAAGTCAAATTTATTCTGTTAGAACTTCTTAAGGAAGAGTCAATAATGAACCCATTATAAATCTTTCTCCTAGCTGTATACAGCTAAGATGCCTTCTAGGTTTGAAACCTTGTCCCAAAATGCTCCTGTGGAAGAGAGCAGATATTGATGCACTATAGATAGTGAAAATGAGGCTCAGAAAGAGTAGGGGACTTGTGGGTGGTCACATAACTAGTTACTTGCAAAGCCAAGATTGGAACCAAGTCCTCCTGGGACCTTTTCACTCTGTCTATCTCTAAGTCAGACCTCCTCTTTTTAGTCTAATGTCTGTGCTGAAACATATACAGACGCATACACTCACACTTGCTCCTATTCTTTGCAATGTAATATGACATGTGTCAAATGTTGGTCCTTTTTGCACCTGTCTTTTGCAAAAGCAAAGTGAGCTCCTTTCTTCAAGAGCAAAAAGATATTTGAAAATGCCTCTGTCATTGTTAAGGAGACTGCAAATGAATATGTTTTGTTCCCTGAGTGGCGCAGACTGCAAATGGAGTGGGGTGGTGTACAGTGAAGTGAAGCAAATAGTAATGATAATTTCAAGGTCCGCGGAAACAGCAGAAAACAAGTCAACTGCCACCACCCAGTGGAAATGAAGCAACTTGAGGTTTAGCTCTCAGATCCTAAAATCTCATCAACTCAAAACAGCTTATAAGCATTTCCACATTTGATCTCCCACCTCTGGATAATTGGTACTAAAAGAAGGGACTAGTGTTGTCAGTCTTCCAAAATGGCTGAAAAATCCAGTCATTTAGAGTCAGCTTTGCAACATGTTATCTTTAGCATTTGAATTTGGGCTTAATATATTTTGAGAATTGTTAACATTTTAAATAATATTAACATGGTGTTTTGCCAAACCCCTATTAACCTTAGTAGGGAAGACACCAGGTTCAAGAGGATGAAGAAGAGACCCACAGCCAGCAGACAAGACATGGGGCTTACATACAGGGGAGAGAGTGCAGTGACCGGGGGCTGGACCGGAGAACTGCCTTATGTACAGAAATGGTACAGTGGTGGTGAGCTGGACAACATATCTGCCTTCCTACAGTTCAGCGGTGGTAGGCGGGATAACTGTATGGCTCAGAAGCTGCAGGCTAGGCAGGAAAACCACAATAACTTGCAAACAGCAGGCAGCTTATATAGCGTTTTTACTAACAATCTCCACCTGTCAGCCTTCATTTGACCCAGAACACTTGGCCTCAATCCCCTGTATGGCCTGACAGGGGCTCAGATATCCCTCATAGACAAAGAATCAATCTCTGGGTTGGCCATACCCAGATTCCTTAACTTGGAACACACATTCAGGTACTCCTGCCATACAGGGTCATTCTAAAGGTATGTTTAAGTTATTGCTCTTAGGGGAGTTTACCCTACACATGGTATTGAGAATCAAGAAATAATATCTGCCTTTCTCATTCTGCCTCTGGATTTAGGATTTTGTCCTTTATATAATCCATATTAGGAATAGTGGGTTATTTCCCATTGCACCAACCAAAATGGAATCTCTCTTTCTGTCTGTTTCCATTATATATATAATTATTTTACCTGTTTCATAGTATTGATGTAAGGTTGCCAGACAAAATACAGGGTGTTTAGTCAAATTTCAATTTCAGATAAACAAATAAATTTTAGGTATAAACATATTTTAAGGACTTCTCTTCCTGGTTCTTCCCAGAGTCAGGAAAAGCTGGATTGAGAGGGCAAAAGAAAAAAGTTAAAAAAAAAGATGTTTTAAATATTTCAGAGAAACAATGAATATGTCTTTAGGGTAGCCGAAATATTTCTGATAAACATTAAATAATTGCATGTGGGATATACTTATACTAAAAAAGTATTCATTTTTTAATCTGAAACTCAAATTTAACTGGCATTATGTAATTTTATTTTCGAAACCTGGCAACCCAGACTGAAGATTAAATGAAATAATACCTATACAGTATCTGGCATATAGTAAATGTTCATTAAAATTATTTTTATAGTTGAGCTTCTACAGACCCTAATAAGTGGTAATAATTAGCACTGGTATATTACCTTACTATCTCCAAACTCCTCTCACGTTCATGATCATTCTGATCCTTCAGTGGTTCTGTGGTATCCCCATTTACCAGATGAATAAATTAAGCCTCATACACATAAGTTTTACTGGCTTCAGAGTAATCCACTGTATGCTTTACAATCTTTTACTTTATAGACATGTATTTTTGAATATTGATTTAATATTGGTTGCTATTATAAGTATTATTAAATGAGCATCTCAGAGCATGTTTTTTACAACGATGTTGAAAACTTCTTAGGTTAGAGATCAAGACTGTTTTCTCCTCCACTGCCCACCAAAAAGTAATGCTAAGTAAATATTGCTGAAACAAATACAACTTTTAGATTATTGCTAGCTTTGTCTAATAATGAAAGAAAACCAATAATATTAATAGCATCTTATGATACATCAGCCATATTCTGGATGGCCTACATTGCCTAATAGAATCTTCACACTACTTTGTGAAATAAGATAGCATTATTACCCTGTGTTAGGGTTCTCCAGAGAGACAGAACTAGTAGGATATATGTATATATGAAAGGGAGTTTATTTGGGAGAATTGGTTCACATGATCACAAGGTGAAGTCCCACGACAGGCCGTCTGCAAGTTGAGGAAGAAAGAAGCCAGTAGTAGTAGAACCAAAAGCAGGGAATCAAAAGCAGAACCAAAGCAGGGAAGCCGACAATGCAGCCTTCAGTCTGTGGCCAAAGGCCTGAAATCCCCCAACTCCAAGAGTTCAAAGGCTGAAGAACCTTGAGTCTGATGTCTAAGGGCAGGAGGAACAGGAGGAAGCATCCAGCACGGGAGAAAGATGAAAGCCAGGAGACTTAGCAAGCCAACTTATCCCACCTGCTTCTGCCTGCTTTGTTCTAGCTGTGCTGGCAGCTGATTAGATGGTGCCCACTCATGTTGAGGATGGGTCTTCCTCTCCCAGTCCACCGACTCAAATGTCAGTCTCCTCTGGTAGCACCCTCACAGACACACCCAGAAGCAATACTTTACCAGCTATCTAGGCATCCTTCAATCCAGTCAAATTGACACCTAACATTAACTGTCACACACCCCATTTTACAGATCAGGACTTTGAGGCACAAAGAGGTTAGAGAATTTTCTGCCCAGTTATTGGGCCAGTAAGTGATGGGGCTAGGAGGCAATCTCAGGTGGTCTGGCTCAGAGGCTGCATCCTTTGCCATTGCACTATTCAGCCTCCAGCAGTGGAATCAGTGGAATCAAAGAACACACGCATTTGCAAGCATCCTGATGCATTTTGCTGTTACCTTCTGGAAAGACTATGCCTGTATACTCTTCCACCAGGAACACGTGAGTGTCTCAGTGCAGCCTTTCCAGCATTGAGTATTCTCTTCAAAACCTTTTTTCTCATATTTGATAGGTTATAAATAGTATCTAATAGTTTTTGTTATATTTACTTGATTACAATGGGTTGAGCTTTCTTTTTCATCAGATTGAAAAAGTTGTATTTCTTCTTTTATAAGATGTATACTGTAGTTACATTAGTACCCTCTGGCATATTAGGATGAACTAACTACCTACGAGACTTCTATTTTCATGACTTGCGAATGACTTGCAAAAGTCAGATTTGCTTTAAGCTTTGTTTTTGGACATTTGGCTTATGAAGTTTAAACATAAAGAGAGAGAAATATGTCAGTCTTTTGTGATTTCTTTTGTTCTTGTGTTTAGAAAGAGAGTTTATAGGTTCTACTTTTTAAACTGGATATTGTCTTCCATTGTTTTTTCAAAAGCTCTCCCCAGGAAAAACAATCTTCAGCCTTTGCAATCAATTCTTAACACCTGAAAAGATGGATTACTTTTTTTTTGTAAGCTTTCCCCCACCAAACTGTTTCCTTCCTAACATCCTTCCTAACAGAGGAACACTTTGTCTCTGCTTCAGGGATAATCTCTTCCCCCAGTGTCATGCCTGAGAACTTAGAAGGAGTGCATACCACACCCCACCCCCAATTTTTAAATCCAGATTGCTAACCCAACTGTTCTGAACAATCATAAGGCTTTATATTTTGTCTGGTGTTTTAGCAGAATTCAGCACCTGTCTCATATGCTACCTCAGCATTCCTGTGACGCTCACAGCTCAGGGACTCTCTTCCTTTTACTCTCTTCCTTTTACAGATGAACAGAGACTGAGAGATTAAGTGAGCCAGTGAAACGTGTAGCTGGCACTAGAAACTGGTTATGCTAATGCTCTTGTGATCTTTGTACTGCTCCAAAGTGTCTTGGGAATAACTTACTATCACAACAGGAGAACTAAATACTCGCACAAAAACGTTTTCTGTCAATTACTAGTGTTTGAGAAGGTTCTAAAACTTTCCCACTCACACCGGATTGTTATTTCTTGGCCACAGGAAATACTTTTAACATTAGTTTTATGTGCACGTATTTTTAAAAGCCACTAAACAATAATGAGCATGCTTTATTACTGTAGAAGCAAACATGCCCTTAAGGAGGGGCCTGTAGTTCTACTTAGTTGTTACTTCTCACATCCTCGCACGCTAGAAAGCCATGTGTCGTCTTTGGATTATCTTTTGTGTCAGCCACAAGATGGTACCATTGCACAGCCTAGAGAGAGCATCAGTCAGCTGAAAACATCATCAGAAAGATTAATCTTACATGTAGCACAAACACAGAAGAAACTTTACATTTATATTATAAAGGAGCCCCAATTGTTTCCATTCTTCATTAAAGGTATAAAGGAAATTTGCATGTACTATAATGTGTTACATCCCTTTTCTCTCTATACCCACGCTCTCATCCTGAAAAAAAGCCAAAGTTCTCTTGGTCCTACAAAAACATTGTGATCCCCTTCACTTCTACTGAAGGAGACACTTGTCATTCCGATGTTGGGAGTTCACTAGGCTTGACTGAAACTCCCCTTCCCTTCAAACCTCTTTTGAAGGGGGCTGACTATAGGAGGTCAGCACTCCTGAAAGAATTCAAAATTCATTTTTGCAAAATGGGAAAAGACTAAGAACAGTGAGTTACGTCAGGAGAAGATAGGATTTGCATTTAAGATCAAGCAGAGAGCAATCAAAGCATCATTTCATTATAATGGTGAAAAGTTAGAAACAACACAAATGTCCAACAGTAGGGATGGGTGAAACCATCATCTAGAGCAAACTGGTGTGGATCATAAATAGCAAGCTGCAGAATAGTATTTCACTATATAGAAAAATGCTCGAGATTGGTTTTTGGGTGGAAAAAAATGGATGGCCAAACAGTATATTCAATTGTGTGCAAGTATGTGTATGTGTGTGATGGCAGAGTGAGTGACAGTTGTTCTCTCTGAGTGTAGCTAATTGACTTTCTTGGACCTTTGAGTATTGTCTACATTTTTTATTATAAGCCTGTTTTGTGTATGTGATCATTCATCTTGAAGATGAGAAGGCTCTTCTGCCAACTTAGGTCTCACTCCCTTCCTCCTGGTGGGGAAGACAAGATACCCTGATTGACAGCCTTGTCGGAATCACACAGAGAAGGAGAGGGTTAGTTCCCCAAGAAAGGGATGCGAGAGAGAACTGTCATGTGTGAGCTTTGCCTGGACAGGCTTAAAGGCATCTTAAGGGCCTCAGGCTGGGCCTGTGTGAGAGGCTCTTTTAGTGACTGGCCAAAAATTAGTTGGAAATCCTATCCATGTTAGACTCAATATTGGTTATTTTGAAATATGCTATAAAGTAGAAGTTTCAAGGTAGCAAGGAGCCCAGAGAACAGTCAATAGTGCCAACCAGCCCTTTCCATCTTTTTTGCTTTGCAGGGGTGGATAAAGCAGGGAGTAAGATGTAGAGGATTTAACCCATAACAGCCATTGCTTCAGAGAAAGGGAGTTGTTCTAATTCATTTTGTAACTTTTCTTGGAACAGAAATACCTGATGGTGCTGGCATCCAGTTAGAATGCAGTATCACTGAAGCAGTTTCAACAAGCAGGTCCTTCTCTGCACTTCAGTAGCAAAATTAGAGGTATGCAGATGGACAGAGATTTCTTGTATCTCCTGAAAGCATTACCATTACCTATTCCATTCATTGCAAGATGTAAAATGTAACTGTCAAAAAGATGTACATGTATGAATTGTTCAATAGTCACAGTTTGAAAATTACGGTTTCCCCCTAGATAACAAGAACTCATTAATTTCTGAGTGTTAGAAAGTATTTTTTAGCTCCCAAAAGGAGAATTTGGCCAAGGAGTTTGTATCACATTGATATAATTTAAATTGATTCTTGGTGTAAATTGAGCAGTCCCAGAAATATATGCAGCTTCAACAGTTAGTCATCCCAGAGCTGTTTGTTCCCCAATGCTGGTTGTGGATCAACTCTATCAGAATCATGTGGAGAGGTTTAACCTCCCACTCCCACCCCCCACCCACCCCCACTCCCAGATTCTGAATTAGTATTTTTTTAGTGAATTTTAAGATTCCTCAATTTCCCCCAGGAGATTCTGAAATACAGCCAGGATGGGAAGCTGCTGATTTAGGTGACAGGGACCTGGAAGCTGTTAACCGCTCATACTCCTCCTTAACGCATGTATGATCAGCGATGTCTGAGAATGGCATTCTGGGTTCTCCAGGTGCTATCACGGTGCCAGGAAATCTCAGTTTTATGTAGGTAAGCATCATTTTAAGATGTGTAAATCACAAAATCCCATATTTTTCTATGCTTGGAACTTAGCAAATAGGGAAGCCACTGTTCTGGGGCTGATCCCTAATTCTGAGATATGCCATTTAATATTCCAACTTGTGTTTTTCTTTCTGGTACATTTTTGCTTTCTGTAAACTTTTGTGCAGTACCGACTAGTACCAATCACTGGGTGAGGACTTGAAGTAGATAGAAATATCAGCCATTCTCTTTGTTCCTGAGAAGTCACTGCCCATTAGAGGATAGGGAAGAATGGTGGAGTTCCTACCATTGCGTGGGATAATACCTGCCAAAGTGGCAGGAGGTGGGAAGAACATGGGTGAAATAAGGATAATAGCACAAGATTCCTTCAGAAGTTAGATGAGTTATCATTACTTTATAGCATCTTCCCCAATTCTTGAGTCTATTTTTAGGAGTCTCTAGGAAAATCATCTATTTAAGCAGATCTGGATCTCCTAAGTCACAAGACTTTCTCCTTTTGGTCACCAGTCCCTCAGATTAGTTGAATTTAAAAAGTTTTAAATTTGAAGCCAATTCCTTAAGTTGGAATTTCGGTGCACATGCTGTGTTTTATTTTTTTATTATTGGAGAGTCACTGTGCAGAGGAATATTGCCTCCTAAAGTAGAAAAGCCAGATAGGGGAGGTGATTTGAAGTATTGGCTCTGGACTGGTTGGTTGGTTTGCATGTTGAAGACATGCTCATAGGCAAGTTGATGTTTGCTCTCTCTAGGAATTAGCTAACCATGGCAGGGGCAGTCCTGCCTCAGGTCCACAAAGCCCCAAGATGTCAAAGCACCATAAAACACAGAAAATAAAATAAATGATTAATACAACTTGGTTCAAAAATAAAGTTATTAAAAGTTTCAAGATGGCAACAGCAGAGCATTAAACCAAGTCCATCTGAGCACAGGGTCCTGTGCAACAGTACAGGGTCCTGTGCAACTGCACAGGTGGTACATACATGATGAAACTTGCACTCTCTCTTTCTTCATCTGGAATTCTTTCTAGACGAATTCCTCCAGCCTCAGTACACTTTGGCCACCCTTCACAGCATAAGCAGAGCTGGTTCAATAGAAGTTACACAGTCACATCTTCAAAATAACAGGGATCCCACAGGAGAGAAGGGGGCAAGACCCAAGACCAGACCTATTCATGTAGGCTAGACCAGAGGTGGGCTGACAAAGACCTCCGTGCAGTTATGGCCAGAAAAGAGGAAAGCAGACCAGGCAGAGCTGAGCATCCAAGTGGTTGGGAGGACACAGTTCAATTCTGGAAGCGTTTATTGTGTGATAGTCAAAAGAACTAAGAGGTGTCCTCTATCTTTGAAGCAAAAGTTCAGATCTTCAGGGGGACTGGAGTCGGGCTAAGGATTTAAATTCATTTTGTAGGAGATGTGGACACATTTTAAAGCCTAAGAGAAGTAGTGTGGTGTGATTTCTATGTTTTGGAAAGATGACTTTTGCCACAATGTAGTAGTGGGTAGTGAGACAGACAAGTCGGGGCAGAGGCCAGCTGAAAGGTTGTACTGGTAGTCCCATACCTAGTGGATCCCAGTGAGAGATCAGCAAGGAAGGGCACCGGCTGGGGGTTGGAGGTGGTGAGGTGTCCCCCTTGGCAAGTCTAGGCAGGGAAAACCACCAGAACTGCTCTTACTGGGCCAGGATTTGTGAACAAGACTCCAACCTTTGGGTCAAGGAGTTTGCAGGGCAACACAGGCCACATACAGAAGCTCAAAGGAAAGGATTAGCACTTATGAGGAGGAGGAGCCTGGGGCTGAGGACTGAGGTCATATCTGGTAGAAGTGGAGTGGGCCTTTGGGGACAGCCTGTAGAAGGACTGACTCAGCCATACCTAGTTCCCAGCAGTGCACTGTGGCTACTTAAATGCCTTCTGTCCCAGTCAGCCAGGATTTGCCATGAGCATGCACTGAATCAGCCAATGGAAATTGTGTTTCCTCTTGTGAGGAACAGAGGAGCTCCAAGCCTAGGAACCAGGCATGACCAAATACATTTTTTAAAAGAACCAAAAAATTATATTTTTTCTTATTACAATAAATAGAATTTTAGACAAAACAAGTGAATAAAATGAAAAAGCCAAGGAAAGTCTAATCCTACCATTCCAGGTCACTATTAACATTTGAGGGTTCACATCTTCAGTAGCTTAATCTTTGCAATTTTCCTTCTTGATTTACAAAAACAAGAGTCTTTTTTGCTATTTTGAAGGAGTTATGATATCTTTTACCTTTTGAGATTTTTCTAATTTATGGTTCCTGTATATTCATATCTGTTTATTTTGAGTCTCCCTCTCTGGAAGCAGGAGCAGGTCTGTTGTTTTCTTTTGAATTTCCAATATACATTGAGTATGGGCGAACTTTATACTTTAATTGAACAAAAGGATATAATATGACACTAAATTTAATTAATTAAAAAGAATATATTTTATGTATGTATTACAGAAAATAAAATACACTTTATTATATATATTAAATATATATGAAATATAGCATATTTAATATTTGGAAATCCTGATTTATGGAACTTCTATTCTTTTGTTCTTCCACACAAGCTGCAGTTTGAGATCCATCATGATCCAGAGGAACACAGACTGTGATCAAATCAAAATCTTCAAAAGTCTTGATGATTTAGAATAATGAAGGAAATGAACTAGACTTACAGAGATTTAACTGAGTGAGATAAAGTCCTATATTTACAGCTGAAAATCTAATGAGAACCCAAGAACAAGCACACAACACTGAGCTAGAGACGAGGCAACACATCATGGCTCTGAGGGAAGGGTTGGAGGAGCGGGGCTGCTGTCCTGGAGAAGTCTGAGGAGGTGATGCTGCTCACTCATCTGAAGACTGTCACATGGAAGGGGAGGGCCCCACTGATCCAGAAACCCAGGACAATATGAACATTTTTTTTTTGAGATGGAGTCTCGCTCTGTCACCCAGGCTGGAGTGCAGTTGTGCTATCTCAGATCACTGCACCTCTACCTCCTGGGTTCAAGTGATTCTCCTGCCTCAGCCTCCCAAGTAGCTGGAATTACAGACATATGCCACCATGCCTGGTTAATTTTTGTATTTTTAGTAGAGACGGGGTTTCACCACATTGGCCAGGCTGGTCTTGAACTTCTTACTTCAAGTGATCTTCCTGCTTCGGCCTCCCAAAATGCTGGGATTACAGGCATGAGCCAACATGCCCAGGCTGATTCTCCTGAATTCTTTTCACTCTCTCCATTCATGTCCTCCTGCAATTGCATATTTCCTTTTTAGTTGTTTATTTTTTTGATCATGAACATAGGATTTTATCTCTATTAGATAGACTCTTTTTAGATCTAGTTCATGGTTCCAACTTGTCAAGGTCCTTTGGGATTCTGATGGTCAGTGAGCCTCAAAGCCAAGTCTTCCAAAATAAGCACATCTGACCAGCATGCCATTGTTATATCATAATCCTCCATGTGCAGATGAGGAATGGAGGGCTAAGACGGATAACTGCTTATACAAGGCCCTACAGCCAGGGTAGGGTGTATCAGAGCCCAGACTACACCTGAATCTTCTGACTCTCAGGCTAATGTTCTTCCCATGGCACTATGCTATCTCAAGACAATTTTGATTATATGGTAGAACTTAGAGGTAGAAGTCCTAGAAACAACAGAACAGAAACCTGCCCTTGGAGTCCTGCATGCATGAACATTTTGCCATCAATTCTTCTGACAGCATTAGAATTGGCATTAGTGTTCTTATTTTATAGATGAGAGAATCAGGAAGCTTAAATATTTTTATTCATGTCAGAGAGCAAAGTAGATGCTTATATCCAGAAAACAATTAGATTGGAAATTAGCTTCCCTTCCTGGGATTATTAAAATATCTTTGGGATCACTTCTTTAGGAGACCTAGAAAGGTCTGAGTAATCCATCAGGCATTATTAAAATGGGAGGACCTCAAGGTCTGATTGGTGGAGACGCTAGTCTTAATGTGCAAAAATTCCAAGATGAAGCTGATTTTAAAAGAGGTACATAATAAGAAAGCCTGTAAGTACTTGGGATCTGATTAGAATTCTGAGTCTAGTTCTTTACATTTAGAAATAGAGAAACGGAGAAAATTTTCAGGAAAAAAGAAAACATCATTCTTTTGGCCATTATTTGTTCTGTTTAATTAAGCCGTTGGTTAACATAAACCAGGTTTAGATTATTCTCGCTGAAGAGGTTTGAAGAGGTCTTTTAATTGTCACCTTGCTTCAAGTATAAACCAGCAAGTTCTTGGAGACCAGTTCCACTATGAATTAGAAAACAGAATTTAAGAGCAAGAGGGGTCCTTCAAAACTGACTCCAGTCCATGCTACTATCCACTTCTTTCTTTCTTTATTTAATTGCATTTTAGGTTTTGGGGTACATGTGGAGAACATGCAAGATTGTTTCATATGTACACTGTGGCAGTGTGATTTGCTGCCTTCCTTCCCTTCACCTATATCTGGCATTTCTCCCCAATCATGCTCTCTCCCCAACTCCCTATCCCCCGCTGTCCCTCCCAACAGACCCCAGTTTTAAAGCCGAGGAGCCAAGGTTCAGAGGCATGAAATGGCTTAGTCAAAGTCTAATATTAGGCTTTGGCCAGTGCTTGGCTTAAGAATAGGGGTCTTATGTACTTCCTACCCAGTGTTCTTTCATTTCTCTGCCTCGTGATGCTCTATTGCCTTCTGGCTGAGAAAGCTCCATAGTAAGGGCTTTCCAGGATGACTTAGTTATTTTCTTTGGAGATATTGAGAACATTAAAGAAGTTATTTTTTAAAATGTAAGGAGAAAAACACCACTTAAAAGCTGATATAAGTGATTTTAGGGTTATTCACTATTTAAGAATAGTCATGCCATGTGATATATTCATTAACATGAATAAGTAAGAATTGACTGGTTAACTTGTGCTACCTAAGAGGAAACATCATGCAGTTTGGAATTACACTTGGTTGCAAATTCTGGATTTGATATGTTCTTTCATATAGCTTTGGCTACACTACACAAACCTCTCTGAACTTAACTTTCCTTACTATAAACTGAAGGTAACAACATTTTCCCCAGTTGTATTAAATGAAGTTTAAATGAATTGATAGATGTGTGAATACCTAGCCTAAAACCTGGCCCGTATTTGGCATGTAATAAAGGTCTCTTTTTTTCCATTCTAGAATTTGGTACTTCTTCAAATGGATATTCTCTCAATAAATATGTATAGTACTTGTGTTAGGTGTGGATATTGGTAAATGACAAACATAGTATCTGCTCTCATAGAGAAACTTTTTTTTTTTTTTGACATAGGGTCTTGCTCTGTCACCCAGGCCAGAGTGCAGTGGTGTGATATCTACTCACTGCAACCTCCACCTTCTGGGTTCAAGCGATAGAGAAGTTTTTTTTTTTTTTTTTTTTTTTTTTTTTGAGACAGAGCCTCACTCTGTGGCCAGACTGGAGAACAGTGGCGTGATCTCAGCTGACCGCAACCTCTGACTCCTGGGCTTAAGTGATTCTCCTGCCTCAGCCTTCCAAGTAGCTGGGATCACAGGCACATGTTACCATGCCCAGCTAGTTTTCATATGTTTAGTAGAGATGGGGTTTCACTATGTTGGCCAGGCTGGTCTTGATCTCCCGACCTCGTGATCCACCTGCTTCATCCAAAGTGCTGGGCTTACAGGTTTGAGCCACTGTGTCCAGCTAAGAACATTTTTTAATGGGGAATATAAGCATTAAATAAGCAATTTAATGATTGTGTATCATAAATTTAATGATTGCTTATCATAAATAAGCAATTTAATGATTGCTTGATTCCAGGGGATCAAGCAGGAAGACCTAGTTTAGGGGATTGAGAAAGGCCTCCAGAAGGTGACAGTGTTTCAGTTGAATCCTAAAGGATATATAAGGCTTAGCCAGATTAGATGGGTAAAAGTGGGGAGTCACACACAAATGTAAAACGAGAGAGAGAGAGTGGTGACTGATTAAGCTGGAGTGTGGGCAGGGTATATGCCATCGGTGGCTTGCAAGCCATGGTAATGATTTTGTAAGTTGATTTCAAGGGCAATAGAGGATCACTGGAGAGCTTCGAGTTTGAGTAATATGATTTTTGTCATTGAAATTAGAAGGGCTTTAACATTAGCTCTGTGGAAAGATGAAGATAAAGGCTACATTCAAAGGGGCTGATAGGATTGCTTTAGAAAGCATCCTCATCATTCGTGGAATTCAGGGATGTCTTTCTGCTGGAAAGTGGCAGAAATTTAGCCATTGTACTCCGCCACAAGAGGGAGCTAGTGGTCTTCCACGAGCTGATAATTTTCTTCTGGCCCATTGTTTCCTGACAACATGGTGGCATTGGCAGTTGACTCAACTGTTTGGCCATTTTCCAGTGACAAGGCCGTTATGGCAGTTGGTGGTTGGTAAATTCAGTCCCTGCTCTCTGTGCCCAACCATATGTCCAGATCTTACTGGCACTCCTAGGCCTGGAGCCTCCAGCCAGCTCAGAACAAAGACAGTCTGAAAAGGCCTCTCCTCGTCGCCATCGCAATCACTTGAGCATTTATGCTCACAACAGCTCTCTTACAGGAAAACGTTTGTGTTCCTTGAGAATGTGAAGGAAGGTTCATGGTTTTTAAAATTCATGAATTGCGTGGAATGGAACGTTCCTTCTCTGAGTACAGGAAAGAAACAGAGAGGCAGTGTCTTCATGACACCCAAGCTGTGGGTCATCTCAGGCAGGAAAAATCTAGTCAAACCAATTATTTGGCATGGTGTAGACCTGTTTTCCTCCCATCCCAGGAAAAGGTTGTGAGTTTTGTTTTTTCACTTTTTAACTCGTTGCCTTGGATTCACTTGAAAGTACTCAGGCTTAGGCAATTAGCTAAAGAAACCTAGTGTTTCTCTTTTCTATTTTAAATTATTTGAAGGCAATGATTCTGGCCGGGTATCTGATCTAAGCAAAATCCAATTAAAATATTCAGGTGACCTGCTTTGCTTTGGTTGGTTTAAATACTGCCATGAGGGTATGATAGACCAAATTATGGATGGTTAAAGCTAACTCCACATCTCCCTTCATATGCGCTTCTGTATCTCATTGGGCCCATTTCTTCCTGTCTGCTGGGTGCCCTGTACCCTCATGCTCAAAAATCAGTCCTCAGTTCCTCATCAGAGCATTTTCAATGGCCTTTCCTTCCCTGCTAGCTTTCCCTCCTATACTTTTCAATAACACCTTAGAATGTGAATTTGAAACAAAGAATTTGGTTAAGTTGATTTTAATAGACTCTAGTGTGTTAACACAGGAATGCCTATCACACTCTCCATAGCTCCTTGACCCTTTGGGGTGGAGGGAGTTGCCTTTTAAAAGAAGATGTTGTACCTCAAATGAATATTTGGTGGTGACATTTTAGATGTGAAGCATAACATGATTTTTCCACTATATTATGTAAAAGAAATACTTTGGCAGTCAGTGGAGTAGGGTGAGTTGGAGCAGAGCTTTGCAGCATTGCAAGCAAGTAGTCATCCAGTTTTTCAGATGAGGTTTTTGGAGTCTCAGCTTTTGTCCATCCAAGTGAGCAAGTCAGGGTGATAAGATGCAAGGCAGGGTTTTTATTATGTTTGATTTTATCTTTCTTTCTTTCTTTTTTTCTTTTGGAGACAAACTCTCACTCTGTTACCCAGGCTGGAGTGCAGTGGTGTGATCTCAGCTCACTGCAATCTCCTCTTTCTAGATTCAAGTGATTCTCCTGCCTCAGCCTCCTGAGCAGCTGGTACTGTAGGTGCCCGCCACCCCACCTGGCTAATTTTTTGTATTTCTAGTAGAGTCAGGATTTCACCATATTGGCCAGACTAGTTTCAAACTCCTGACCTCGTGATCCACCTGCCTTGGCCTCCCAAAGTTCTGGGATTACAGGCATGAGCCACTGCTCCTGGCCTGATTTGATCTTTCTAATTTGCACATGATCTTTCTCATATTTTATGCCGTGCATGTGATCTTTTGCATGGCATAAGCCATCTCTATTCCAGCTGCCTTTCTCCACCCACACATAACACTTAGCAGTGTGTTTGTGGAAACTGGAAATACTGTTTGCTGATAATATCTGATGACCTACACCAGACACAGGATCCTCTGAACAAAGAAATTTCTCTCTTATAAAGAAAGTGTCTTGAAAGAGCATGGACTTTCTTCATAAGTTAAAAGTATCAAATTTATTTTCACTTCAAAATAAAAATCACTGTATAGTTTTCTTATTTTAAATGCCAGGTGCAGTAGCACACACCTGTAGTTCTGTCTACTTGGGAGGCTGAGGCAAGAGGATTGCTTGAGGCCAGGAGTTGAAGGCTGTAGTGTGCTATAACTGTGAATAACCACTGCGCTTCAGCCTGGGCAGTAGGGGAATATAGTGAGACCCTGTCTCTTAAGAAAAAAAAGCCATACATGATGACAGCATGAATACATAAAAAAATATATAAAGTATAATAAAAATATAAGGAAAAAAGATAAGCATGATCCCATCTTTAGAAAATAATCACTGTTAAAGTATTAACATTTTAGACCATGATATTTGAGATATTTTTCTATGCCTGTAAGATATGTTGAACCTCAGCAACATTGCATTATGGATATTATTTTGTGACCTGATTTTATTCACTAGTTACATATTGTGAGCATTATTTATACCATGATTTTAATTGGTAACGTACAATTCCTTTAACTGAAAATAGTCATTTATTTAAGCAATTTAACCAATTTCCTATTAAACTGTTCACACTTAAAAATGGCTAAATATTGTATCCTAAGACTTATCCTTACCCAAGGTATGCTACACACTGTTTCTGAATAAGCAATTTTCCAGTGTAAACCAAGAATACTGTGGTTCTATCCAGTTTTTCAGAATTAATTTCAAAGAGAGGACCAAAGGTTTACAGAGATTTTGGGAGGGATTAGTTGTTCTGCTTGTTAATAGTTCTTCAGTGGACTCAGGGATGTATCTGAAGATCAAATGAAAATTATTAAGTATTTCCACTTTTAGAATGAGACCCTTGAATGCTCTATTTAGCTGATGGACAGATTTTGTGACTTGACCACACATTTTGCATCAATGGTATATGTTTTTAATATTTAATAGGTAAGTCTCTATAGGGATTTTATGCTACCTACTGTTGAACCAAGTCTACCAAAGGGAAATTTAAGCCAAAGATTGAGAACTCCTAAAACCTCTTTTGTGATATTGGACTAGGAGTCCCGCCTTGCTTCCTCATAACTGGAAACACTCTAGGAGCCTCGCAGGAGTTGTTCCAAGAGGTTGTAACCCAGCTCATCAACCTCAACAGCCATCCAGCTCTTGTGGGATTATTTAGCTGGTACTAAAGGTTGATCAATGATAGTTGCATATTTTTATGCATGTGTTTTCAGAGAAGACGAATGAAATTTCTAAGGGTAAAGCAAAGACGTGAATAAAAAACCAGTGTACTTAGAAATGTTGCAGAGTGCCTATCGGTTGAAAATTGATAGAGGTGAGGAGAATCCAGTTCTGGATTAAATAGTGCTGGGTAAACTGATCACCAGGGTCTCTTTCAATCAATGCTAACTACTCAGATTCTAGGAAACATTTCTTGAACACGACTCTTGCTGTTGCAATATGTATTGCAGAATTTCTACACTGAAATTTGTGTTTAATTTATAAATATCTTAAATATGTTTGAAGTTTAATTGCTTTTTTAAAAAAGAAATTAATTTTGATCACTTATCCTAATGATTTCCAGTTTCTTGGTGTTAAAACAACCAAGTTATTGAAAACCTTCTTTTCTTTTCTTTTTTTTTTTTTTTTTTTTGACACGGGGTCTTACTCTGTTCCCCAGGAGTGCAGTGGCGCCATCTCGGCTCACCGCAACCTCTGCCTCCCAGGTTTAAGCCATTCTACTACCTTAGCCCAAAAATGTTATTGACCACAAGAATAGTATCCAGGCATTGCCACATAAGGTAAGATCCCTTTCCCATTGGAGTCCTTGAAGGTGGCAAGCACATGACCATGAGCAACTTTGAGGGAAATTCATCATAAAATGCCTGTTTTTGAGTGCTGTTTGAAAAATAAGCCGTTGCTATAGGATTTTAATTAGACTGGCCCCATGCCGAGATGGAAAGCGTGTGGTCATCAACTACAAAGGGAGCTTCAGCTGAGATGGCTCATTTTGGGATGAAAATTGTCTTCCTGTTTTCTTACTACATCAATGATACAGCAATTTCTTTTATAATTTCCAGTTGTGCACAAGCCAGTCAGCAAAAAGAATGAGAGTTTCCTTCCTAGCTGAGAGAATATTCTTTTAAAAGAAAGGAAAGTAGGTAAAAAGAAAGAAGGAAAGAAAGAAGTAAGGGGAAAAAATCCACAGTAAAAATGCTTTTAAAACATCTCTCCCCTTTCCACTGATTACAGGGAAAAGAGACTAGTTTGACACACGATGGCCAGTCCTGGGTTTTGTCTTGACAATTGCCTCCCCACGCACATATGGCTCTTGGGGGGGAACTGGTGAGCACTTTTTAGTGATCCAGTATTTTGTGAGTAGCTTTATCCCCCTTTGCTGACCATTTATATTTTGCCAATCTAGAGAAAGGATATCAATTGATCGTTGGAATTTCACTTAGACTTTTCTCATTAAACTGCTTGCACATTTTATTTCTTTTGGATGGGGAGAAGAGAGATAACATTCCAAACTTGCAAAAACAACATACAAACTTCAAAGAGTACAAGGTCCTTCCCTTTACCATTGGGGAAAAAGCTTCAAATTAGGCTGTAGATTTTCTACTGATCTGCAACCAAATTTAGCATTTTAAGATGTAATAAAATCATCCTGTTACAACAAGGTAAGGAAATGTGTTTAGGAGCCTTCACTGATTTTTAATGCCAACTCTTCCCATTATGTTTGCAAGGTCAGAGCAAGGTCAAATCACAAGTGCTTATGAACTGGTGAGGGTAGAAATGTGGGGACCTGAAAGCTTGAGCTTCTATTTAGATTCTGTTCCAGGGTAGACCTTGGCATCTCAGGTGAGTGACAGGGAGACGTGGTTCATACACCACAGCCTTGTAAATCTAAATCTCTTTGCATGTACAACATTATTGATTAGAGAATGGAAGGGAAAGGCATCAACCCTATAGTATTTATATGAACTGTGTCTTAGATTGGGTTCCCCAGGAAAGGGAACAGCACCATTTGGGGAGTAAGAGAAGCAAGATTGGTCAGAGGGAGGAAGAGAAGTTGAACTTTAGTGCAATTGCAGGAGATATTTCAGACAATCTCACAGGGACCTTTGGAACTGAGATGACCCATCAGAGCCACTTCTTGAGACAAGGGGGTCAATCTTTGGTACTTCCTTTCTTCCATCAGTCATTATATGAAGGCTTCCCAAAAGAAAAAATGAAACTGCTCCCTTCTAGAGGAGAGTTTCCAAAGAGGGACAGCTGGGAGCTGTCAGCGGCAACGCTCCCAGGTATGAGGGCACTGACCCTAAAGTAGGGACCAAAGGTGTTCCACAGCATCCAGTAACAACAGTGTTGAGTTTCATGTGTACTCTTGATTGATGCTGCAAAGTGGGGCCTGTTTCAGAAAGAAAATGTCTCGGCTAGGATAAAGGCATTGGGACAATGTGAGAATGAGGTCAAGGCTGTTGGAGGCTGGCTATTGTGGAAATAACGCCATCAGATGTTCCTCTGTTTCTTCTTGTCATATGCCTTCCTGAGCAGCCGGCTCCTCCACCTCAGTGGCATCATTCCCAAATGCACATGGCTAGGAAATGCCTGCTCACAAGTGAACACCTCCTTCTGTAGCATCCTTCAAGGTATCTGTGCCTCAACACGCTCAACACAACCCTTTCCATGTCAGGAAAAGGCGACCTAACACAATTTTAAGAACACAAGCTTTGAATAAAAAAGCATTGACTCAGATGCCAACCCTGAAACTTATTAATGGGGGCCACGATCAAAGGACTGGACATCTCTCATCCTCAGTTTTTTCTTTTATAAAATGGGTCCAATAATATTGACCTCAGGGAGTTAAGGTGAGGACTAAATGAAATAATCCTTGGAAAAGGTTAAAGTGGTGAAATAAATACAAAGGGCTTGATGTGTGTTAGTAGTTATCGAACGACAGCAAATTAATATTACTAGTAATGTTTGTATTAGTATTACTGGCTATCAGTTACATCTGTCTGAGCTAGTGGGGATGATTTTCTGGGGGCAGAAAGCAAATGGACTTTGGCTGGGAGCATCGCAATCTCTGAGATGGATCACGTTTTTCTCCTAATGACCAAACGTAGTCAGTCGCATGCTCTTTTGTTACTGCTCCTCTTACATGTGGAAAACATGCTGAGACACAGAACACTTTGATGTTAAACCCACTAAAAGCCACAAGTGGGTCAGGCGATTAGGTGATGATTTCAATCCTTCTCAGCCTGCTGCCTCACCAGGAACAAACAGCACGGCTTGCATAAAACCTGTGCCCTCACTGAGTAAAAACAGCAGAGGGAAATGACAACTTCATTAGGACGTGGGGAATACCTTAGATGGCCTTCCATTTGTGTAATTTGCCTTTTTTTTGCAAATCCTGACATTCCAGTAAAATGCTTAAAATATATGTACATGTAAACACACTTATAAATATATACAGAAAATAAATGTATATATAAATACATACAGAAAATAAATTTTTATGTAATATACTTAACATTCATCTCAGCATAGAACGAAGGAAGAATACATATATTGGTGCCCACTTTTATTTAACATCAGGATTAATTATTTTTCAAGGTAAATATTAACTAAAGTGGAGACCAGGGCAATGTGTACCTCTCAGTTCAATAATTCTTGATGTTAACTTCAGCAGAAATCAATGTCTGTTTATTGTACTCCCAAGAGCCAATGCAGGCAACGTTACCATTTTAAATACATTTTAGTTCTAAAATTAAATTAAAATCCTGGTCTTGGATCTCATGAGTACTGTGTACTCCCAAGTTCTTTCTACAAAATATTAAATAAAACATTTATTGGGTCTGTTGCCCCTGTCAACAGTCAGAAGCTATTATTCCTCTGCAGATGAGAGGGAATCACTCAAAGGTGGTAGGAGGTGGGCAGCAGCTCACAAAGGGGTCAGCTGAAAGATTGTAGGACTTAGTCTCATTACAGTAGAAATAGCATTCGGAAGCCTGTTCTGCTCTTTGCTGTGAAGGAAGGTAAGCAGCTGTTTCTAAGGCCAGTGGTTCCAAAAGCAGTTTGGGTGAATCCACTAGGTGAAAGCAGGAAAGTAAAGATAAAAGATCTGATGAGTCATATGCCAGTTGCAGCCACTCAAGCAATGGAGCCAGGAAGGGGCTGTGAAGCAGGAATTGCTTGGGGAGATTTGCACTTCTCGGTGTATGCACAGTGGTGGGCGTTCCTAGCATGCTGAAACAACTGTTGCAATTGAGTTAACTGGAAGAAGCCACTTTCAACCCCAGGAAAGTAGTAAACCTGGATGATCAACAAACCAGAATGAGGTACTTGTAACCTCCCTTTTGGGAAACTTTGCAAGCTTCTATCTCTACGAGCCAACATGGTCCTACCAGTTGGGAATGCTGAAGATGGGACTAGTGAGGAGTGTTAGGAACCTAGTCACATCTTGAACTACAGCCAGACTGAAAGGCTTGGAGTGGAGGAGTGGAGGCAGCAGCAGCAGCAGCAGTAGCCCACACTGAGTTCTATAAGATGACTCTGGTCATTACTAAGATTTTATATCTTACAGGGACCTTTTATACACCTCATCTCCTTACCATATAGGTGGTCTGTTGAAGGCCAGACTATAACCTGGACATATATCATATACACACATATAAACACACACACGTGTGCCCATTCCTCTGGAACATTTGTAGAAAGACTATGCACAAGGCATGCCAAGGCCACGTGAATGTGGTGCACAGACTGCAAAATTCCCATCTACATAGGGAGATGGTAACAACTAGGAGGGCCAAGGTTTTCTCTTCTTGGATGCTTGTTTATTGCCAGTGACTAGAAGCATGCTGGAGCATAGTAGGTACACAAAAATGTTTGTTTAATTCACCACCCATAACATCAACACCAATTATACTACCAGCAACAACTATACAAACAAATGAGAAAATTTCACTGGACAATGAACATTTCAGTTTGTGAAGGTACTTAGCACGTTGCTTGATACATGATAATTATTGAATAAATTGATCAACTTTGTTTTTTTTTTAATTACAAAAGTGATACTAGGCCATGGTAAAAAAAAAAAAAAAAAAAAGCAAACATTAAAATGAATATACAACAAAAAGTAGAATTCTGGTCACCAGTCTCACTCTCCAGCAACAACTAGTATTTACGGTTTATGCAATCTTCCAGAAATTGTCTTGCATCTATACACACATACACATATATACATATGGATATGTATGCACATGTACATGTTCATATACATACACGTAAATGGGAACATACTCTACACACTGTTCTGCCCTTGTCCTTACTTTTCTCATCTTGGGCATCTGTTCTTATACGATCATATAGACCTATCTTATTTTTAAAAAAAAAAGGCATAATATCCATGGTATCCTATATTGTAGATGTAACATAACTTAATCATCCTCCAATGGTGGAAATTTGCATTGTTCATTTGCCATTTCGAACAATTTAACAGCAAACATCTTTGTCTTGCTTCAGAGGCACCACTGACACAGACTCAATGGGAATAGTGCCCCCTGACACTGTGATGTAGTGGCCATGATCCCTGTACTAAGTTCTTTGACCGTGTCTCAGTATTTCTGTAGGATAAATTTCTAGAAGGTCACTCATTGGATCAAAGGCTACGCTCAATGTAAATCTTGATACCTAATCCCTAAAAAGTTGAAAGCTGAATGATGTTCACACAAATCAATGGGTCATTTGAGGAGTTTTCTAGAGAAACAGAACCAATAAAAGCACACACACACACACACACACACACACACACAGTAATTAGTTCACATGATTCTGGAGACTGAAAAGTCTCAAGATCTACAGTCAGCAAGCTGGAAACCCAGGAAAGTTTATGGAATAAAGTCTGAGTCTGGATACCTGAGAAGCAGGAGAGCCGTAGTGTAAAATCTAGTCTAAACTGAAGGCAGGAGAAGACTGATTTCCAGCTTGAAAACAGGCAGAGAGGGAATTCTGCCTTTCTCAGGTTGTTGTTCTATTAAAGCTTCTAAGGGGCTGGGCGCAGTGGCTCATGCCTGTAATCCCAGCACTTTGGGAGGCCGAGGCGGGTGGATCACGAGGTCAAGAGATCGAGACCATCCTGGTCAACATGGTGCAACCCTGTCTCTACTAAAACTACAAAAAATCAGCTGGGCATGGTGGCGCCTGCCTGTAATCCCAGCTACTCAGGAGGCTGAGGCAGGAGAATTGCCTGAACCTGGGAGGCGGAGGTTGCGGTGAGCTGAGATGGCGCCATTGCACTCCAGCCTGGGTAACAAGAGTGAAACTCTGTCTCAAAAAAAAAAAAAAAAAGCTTCTAAGGGACTTGATGAGGCCCATCCACAATGGGAAGGGGCAATCTGCTTCACTCAATCTACTGATTCAAATGTTAATTTCATCCAGAAACACCTTCACAGACACACCCAGAATAAAGTTTAAACATCTGGGAGCCTCGTGACCCAGTCAAGTTGACACAAAAATCATTGATCACAGGGTTATTCCCCAAAGATTTTAAATAAGAACAAATTTCACTTATTTTAAAATGCAGCTTGAAACTAAAATAGAACTTTTGTTTCAGTTCTGTTTGTACAAGTAAACTCACTGATATTCAATGATTTGTACATGTTAGATTTCAATTTTAGATTTCTAGTCTTTGGAAATGATAAGATTTAGTACCAGTCAATATATTCCACCTTTTGAAACACTTATTAAAATATTATGACAATGCCAATTCCAGCTCCTGGTATAATGCTGTCCCCTGATAGTCCAATTTAACCTTCTTTTTACATGTGCAATCTTGCAAACACTGGTGGGCATTTTGCATCCGAAGGGCTTCGTAATTAAACCTTTAGAGATTTCCTTACTGATGGTTTTCAGCTTTTGGTTCATCAGCAAATTCTAAATTCATTCTTGTTGATCTTTGTTGCTCTAATAGTCATGCAATTTCATTTATAAATGAAACAAGTGGACTTTGATTACATACTCTTTGTAAAATCTGATGCACCCTGTTGAATCCGCTGTGTTCCCTTTGTATTTTAAAAGCAATAGCTGCAATAGAGACAGCTTGACCTTACCGTGAGAAATAGCATTTTATCATGAAACTTGGCAGAGCCTTCAATTTCCTCCCATCTAATATCTGTCAGTCATTCCCATTGTCCAGGAAACATTTTCTCTGCTCTCCATGTGAAAGTTGTTATCTCTGGTGGCAGATACAACTTTTCTGAAGCCAGATCATTCTCATCCCACGGCTCAATCATATTGCTTTGTTGGATCCCTGTGGAAAACCAATCGTGCTCTTTAAAGTGTAGCTGGAGAGTCAGAGTGATACAAAAGAAAGACACTGGATCACTTGCACATACCATTAAGTTACTGCTCAGTCCCCCTAAATTGTGTGCCAATCTCTCTGGCTCTGCTGCTGAACTCAGTGTGAATAAAATAGAGATTGAAATGAAAGAAAGAGGTCCATTTACCAAATCATATTGTTGAGATGGAAGGAACTTTGTCTAAATGTAACTCACCATTATAAGGAAAAGAAAGGTCAAGCCAAGACAGTTGACTTGGATTGACTTGGCCAAGACCACTCAGCTCATTAGTATCAGAGCTGGGGCTGGAAAATATATTTTTGATTAATTTTCCTGATGTATAATTTGTGTACTATAGAATGCACAGAACTTAAGTGTCCAGTTGATGCATTTTGATAAATGTATATACCTATGTAACCATACGCAACACATGCTAATCAAGATATAGAACAATTCATTGTCCCCAGGACTTTCCTACATGCCCCTTTATAGTTAGAAAGCAGATGTTTAATTCCTTATCTGGTGTTTTGCCACCACTCACTCTTTCATCCTTGTACAATGGTCAGTTGGTAAAGAGTCCATAGTTGGAAACAGGTGTATAGGTTCTCATTCCAGCTGCTATTCAGTTAACTATGTGACATTAGACAAGTAGTTTTGCTGAGTTAGTATCTCTAGCTGTTAAAAGATGGGATATGGGTGTGAAACCACATTGTAAATAAAGGTGATAAAACTTGTCTTTGATTCCTCCTTCCTCTCTTTTCTGAGATTCCTCTTACAGTTCCTGGGCTGTGAGGTGTTACTAGGACTGTCTAGCCCCCATTTCATTTTTTACCTGATTTTGAGCTAGCTAGGTACCATGACAAAGGAAACTAGTCTATTTTATGCCAAGTTTTTTTCCTAAAAGTGCTTATATTTAATAATCATAGTGATACCTATAATTTATTGGGCACCTACAAAGTATCAGCCATGTGCTCAACCTTCCATACGCATTACCTAAATGAGCCCTGCCTTACAGGAGCCCTGTAAGTTTGTTGTGTTTCACACAAAGCCAATCTGACGCTCATGGAGGTTAAGCTGCTTGCAGACAGTCACACAGCTGGTAAGTGGCAGAGTTTGCACTGGGAACCAGATGTGCCCAACTCCAAATCCAGGACACTTTTCCACTCTACTGCTTTGACTCAGGGAACTCTTAAAGGTGACAGTAACTTATACCAAAGGAATGACTCTTTGAAGGTGGAATTTGTGGTAGCATGTCTCCTAGAGGGAGAGTGACATCTGATAAAGGAGCTCATGGACACTTATGCGTCACTCCAGTGCTGCCAACGGGGTTACTCTCCTGATCCCAGGACCACAGTGAGAGGCCTGAGAAAGCCTGTTGAATAGTGCACTGTTCCGTGTGAATGCAGCTGTGCTTAACTGTGTCTGGGACAATCTCATGCACTGAGGTTTTGACCTGTGTAAGATGGGTCACATGAATTCTGGAGGGTAAGCAGTTATAGAGAATATCGTCTATAGAAAGTGAGATTCTGAGCTATAGTGTATAATTCTTAATTAAACATAGCAAAAGAAAAGAAATAATCACCACTCACTGAAGGAGGTGACTCTGGCTAGGGACCCCATGCTGTAACAGGGTGCCTTATATCCTCCTCCTTATGGCATGAAGAGAGGTGTCCTGTTTTAAGAGTGTGAGCTAAATCTCATTCAAACACACAAAATGTCTCAGGAAGTTTGGCTTGAGAGAGTACTCAGTTTCAGTTGGGGAGTCTAATTTCACATGCCTTTGCTTGCCATTGTCTGATTTGTAAGTTTAGCATAATACTCTTTTTTTAAAAAGCCCTCTTGGCTATTAAGAGTTTTCTTGCAGTTGTTCAGAGGAGACTGAGAAACAAAAGCAAATCAACGGCTACAGGCACCGAATTAAATATGAAACATATAATTCAGAACATACATCTCTGTACATAGGATAGATAAACAGGCCCCCAGAAAAATGACGGAGGACTATTCTGCTGTGTGGTTTAGGGGAGGGGTCTGGCTCTATCTTCAGAGCATCTTAGACTCTAACTTACTCCAGATTATGGCCCTTTTTGGGTAACTTCTTAACTTTGGACCCACTGAGAGATACTGTTCAGTAAAGAATCAGAGTGTAGTCCTTCGTTTTGTTGGCAATACACAAGTATACATGCCAGTGCCCTGAGGCAGTTCTTGACGGGCACTCATTTCTTGCCTGGGCTGAGTCCAGAGAGAATCCCTGGCCCTGAACTTTGGAATCTTGAGACTCAATGGACTTGATTAGTTTTGCTGCTGGTGAACTCCCGCACCTCCTTCTCATAGTTTAAGGAAAGCTGCCGGAGGTCAGAGGATTGAGAATTCACAAACTCAGATCATATAATGAGCAATTTCATGCACAAAAAGGGCAGGGAAATCTTTGAGGGGTTGCTGGGCTACTGACATCTGTACCTGGCCTGTGGTTTTGCCTGGCTGGTAGGGCACAGAAGTCTGCTCACTTTTGCCTCAAGTTTTAGCCTTTAATGACACAGGGATGTCAAGAGAGGAAACTTCTGAGTCTGAAAGAAGCAGAGATTGGATCAAGTTGTATTGTTCACTCAGGGATCCAAAGACGAGGCTGAGTCTTGAGAGGTGGCCACCGTAGCCCAGGCTGAAATAACTTTCCAGAGAGCGAACTGACCTCCTAACCAAACCAATGAGCCAAAAAACCACTGAGGGCTGGAACCCTGAAGGAGCAAGAGGACCTCATATCACAGGCTGAGGACTGGCTATTTACACCTGCTAAATGTGTAGTAAACTGGATTTATTCCATGCACCACAGAATATGGTTTTCTTTTAAAGTTCACAAAATCTCTTCATGGTTTACCTAACTATGAATATTCATTTTGGCCAATGTCCGAGAAAATTTATTTATGATTAATTCTGTATTTTGATCTCTCCATCAAAATATTGTTTCCAAGAGCCAGTGGCACAAAGGCATGAGGGCCAGCTGAACTGCCCATGGCCACACATGGCCCTTTAGGCCCGCATTGCTCTTGATCATCTCCCTACTAACCAGGTCTGTGCCCACAAAAGCCTATGGTGGCCAAAGGAAGAAAATTCCCTCTACAGAAGTAGCCTAACCCAAGACAGAGTTCACGTAAACGGCCATTTCTAAGGGGCATGGTTATTTGGTTTCCATTCTGTGCTCTCTGATACAGTGGGTCAAAGAAGCTCCTTGGGTTTACCCAAAAGTTGCCCCCCCATGCCGTAGTCCTCTGCGTTTTCATGCTTCCATACCCTCACAGGCCAAAAGGACCCAAGGTGAATTGTTAGCTATTTTAATTTGGAGCTAAATGACCAACGGACCCTACACAGAAGGCCCAGTGTAATTTTAGTAGTCATAGGCCAACCTCAGGTTTCTCTCTTGTTCCTGAGCCATATTCCTGCATGACTTTCAGAAAATCACTTAGTCCCCCAAAGAGAGTACAACTGGGTGTTGCCTGAGTTTTACTGATGTTGGCATATTTTAACACAATGACTGTATTTTTTTATGTAAAGGAGACAAAGAGTGGATTGAGACAAGCTTTCTCTATAGTAACAAAAATCTCCTTTTCCATTGTAGTTGTGAGTCTGTCTTCACAAACACCATAGCTTGGATGTACACTGATGTTGACTTCATGAAAAGAAAGAGATTTTAGAAAATCGATCTTGCTTATTTACTTTTTAACCAAGAACAGCTATTAACCCTCTAGGAGTTACATCAAACTCTTTAGATCCAAAGTGCTACTCAAATAGAGGCACTACTGGTTTTATATTTTTCTTCAGATTCAGAATCCTGCGTGCCTTTTTTTTTTTTTTTTTTTTTAGAAAACCGTGCATTCATTTTCTCTGAAAATGACTTCTTTTTGCTCCAGTTTTCTAGCTTAAAGATAAAATTGGATTCTTTGAAGAGGCTCAGAAACTAATTTTACAAATCTAAGGCCCCATCAGTAAGTGACAGAGAGTCCTTTGGGTACCATTTTATCCTCCCTAGTTCAAGGAACCACAACATTTTTTTAAAAAATGAAATCTTTCCTTATCATTTGATGTTCATCATTACCAAATTACATAATTTTTGCTCTTTTTGCACATGAAAATTTCACTGATTCTGAGCAATTAAATGGAAAGTTCATTTTCAATTAGTGTAATAAATTGAGTAATAAAGAATTCTTAGAGAAAGATATTTTTGTGTTTTTAAGTATATATTCTAAAATTTCTAATGAACTCAAGCACTAACTATTTTATGAGATATGTAAAAGGTTTCTCCTCACCCTCCAATTTTTTTTTTTTTGGGACACTCTATTGCCCAGGCTTGAGTGCAGTGGTGCGATCACAGTTCATTGAAGCTTCAACCTTCCACACTCAAGTGATCCTCCCTCCTCAGCCTCCCAGGTTGCTGGAACTGTAACCACACCCAGCTAATTTTTGTTTTGTTGTTTGGAGACAGTCTCAGTTTGTCACCCAGGCTGGAGTGCTGTGGCCTGATCTCAGCCCACTGCAACCTCTGCCTCTTGGTTCAAGCGATTCTCCTGCCTCAGCCCCATGAGTAGCTGGGACTACAGACGCACACCAGCATGCCCAGCTAATTTTGTATTTTTATCAGAACCAGGGTTTCATCATATTGCTCAGGCTGGTTTGGAACTCCTGAGCTGAAGCAATCCACCTACCTCGGCTTCCCAAAGTGCTGGGATTACAGGCATGAGCCACCATGCCCAGCCATCCTCCAAAATCTTAATTCTTTTTTTTTTGTTTAATCTTTTTATTTTGGAAATTAAAAAAATAACAGTATGAGGAATGCTAAACAACCTATGTACCCACTGCTCATTAATCTTTTTTTGTTTTTAGTCTTTTTTAACTAAAAAAAATTACAGATTAAAGTCTTCTTTGTTTCCCATTTTGTCTCATCTTATTCCCAGAGACAGTGAATGTTATGAATTTAAGGTGCACTGTTAAAATATTTTTGAATACTTTTCCATGCATTATTATGTATCCAAGAACAATATATGCTAGTGTGTGTGTGTGTGTGTGTTAGTATGTTTTAAATGTACACCAGAAACACTTTATTCTACATAGTTTTTCTATATATCATTTTAGAAGTTTCTTTTTTTTGATGTAATGTTGATTGATCCATGGGTATCTCTATTATGAGTGAGTCTTATTTGTTTGCATTATTTGTGGTATCTGACATATTTGGTATCACTTATGCCATTTTAGTTTGGTAATTTTTGTTTGCTTTTTATTGCTCTTCTCATCTTCTATTGAATTGGTCAATTTTTCTTTATTTCCTCTTCTAGATTAAAAGTTACACATTCTACTTTTGGTCCTTCAGTAGGTACCATTAAAATATTATTATACACAATTCACATGATTTTTGTTTTTACTTTTTGAGATTGAGTCTCCCTCTCACCCAGGCCACAGTGCGGTGGTGTGATTATAGCTCAATGCAGCCTTGACTTCCTGGGCTCAAGTGATCCTCCCATCTCAGCCTCCCCAATAGCTGGCACCACAGGCTTGTGTCACCACACCTGGCTAATTCACATTATTTTAAAATAAATACTACAGTTTCTTTATATTCTCCTAAACAAGCAAGGAATTTAACACATTTGTATTTTACTCTATACAATCTCATTCTGGCTCCCATGTTAGCTATTGGCTAGTGTTTTAGTTCTACCTTGTTTTTAAAGATTCATTATTATTGGGGCCGGGCACGGTGGCTCACGCCTGTAATCCCAGCACTTTGGGAGGCCGAGGCGGGTGGATCACGAGGTCAAGAGATCGAGACCATCCTGGTCAACATGGTGAAACCCC
>NW_016107542.1:2678250-2748538 GCF_001604975.1 Cebus imitator | reverse complement strand
GAAACCCCGTCTCTACTAAAAAAAATACAAAAAAATTAGCTGGGCGTGGTGGCATGTGCCTGTAGTCCCAGCTACTTGGGAGGCTGAAGCTTGAGAATTGCTCTAACCTGGGAGGCAGAGGTGGCAGTGAGCTGAGATCGTGCTACTGCACTCCAGCCTGGGCGACAGAGCCAGACTCTGTCTCAGAAAAAAAAGTATGCTGGTCACAACTGGTGATTCACGCCTGTCATCCATTTGGGAGGCCAAGGCAGGCAGATTACTTGACATCAGGAGTTTGAGACCAGCCTGGACAACATGGCAAAACCCCATCTGTACCAAAAACATACATTTTAAAAAATTAGCCAGGTGTGCTGGCGCATACCTGTAGTGCTAGTATACCTTCAGCTACTCAGGACACTGAAGTGAATGTTATCGCTTGAACCCAGAAGGCAGAAGTTGCAGTGAGCTGAGACTGGGCCACTGCACTCTAGACTAAAAAAGAAAGAAAAAAAAAAAAAGACTCCAAAAAAAAAAAAAAAAGAAAAGAAAAAAGGAAAAAAGTAAACTATTTTTACTCTTGAATGATCACTTATTTTGGGATAGAATTCAATTGTGTCAGTTTTCCTCTCTGATGACTTCGAAGATAGAATTCATTCTCATCTGGTACCTGTTGCTTCTGAGGAGAAGTTTGTTGTCAGTCCAGATGTGTCATTGTTTGTTTGGAGATACTTTGCCTTCTCTTTCTGTTTGCTTCTAAGATTTTCTCTTAACAATCTGTAGTTTTACTCTAATGTGTTGGTGTTTGAAAATTTTAATTTATGCTGCTCATGACTCAGTGTGATTTCTTTTGTTCTGAGAAATTCTCACCATTGTCTCTATTCTTCTAGAATTTCTACTAGAAATATATTGAATAGTCTCTTTCTATTTTATTTTATTTTTCTTTGAGACAGAATCTTACTCTGTCACCAGGCTGGAGTGCAGCGGCACAATCTTGTCTCACTGCAACCTCTGCCTCCCAGGTTCAAGCAATTCTCCTGCCTCAGCCTCCCTGGTAGCTGGGACTACAGGCACACACCACCATGCCCAGCTGGTTTTTGTATTTTTAGTAGAGACAGGGTTTCACCATATTGGCCAGGATTACCTACTCATAGATATTTTTTTATAGAAACACAAAATGGACCTGAAATTCCATCCATTAGTAAATCTTGTTGCCTCATTGCCTGTTAGTTCTAGAGAAGCTGACCAAGGATGGTCATAAAGGTGCAACTAAGACTGGCAGTTCTGCTCTTTTCCATCAGTTGATTGACATTTTGTGGCTCTGGATGTAAAGTAATCGCCACACTTATGAATAATGGATATAATACTTTAGAAATTCTTTAATGTATTTTTTATTCTCCCTAAATCGAGATGCCATATGGCTCTCTATCCTTTTAATCAATGGGTTTTAATGCTTCAGGGGCAGGGCAGTCACTGGCTACAACACCAAAGTCATCACTCAGCTTTGACTCTCAAATGAAGCTTTTTATGTATTGTATCTCCAGGGAGAAAGTGCTGTTGAAAGCTAGGCTGCATCAAGAGAGAAAAGGAATTTCTAAATTTCCAAAGCTCCCTTTATGTATCATTTATTTCTAATCTTATTGGATTCCTATTAGAGAATGAAGTCTGTGAAGAAATCTCCACTTTTCATATTTGCTTGAGGTTTTCTTTACAGCCATGTACATGATCAATTTTTGTAATATGTCTTTCTTTCAATGGATGTCAAATTCTTTAGCCATTAAAACAAGTGAGTTGATCATAATTTCAGTTCTTCTGTGTCTGTATTTATTTTTTGTCTCCTAGATCTCACTGATTTGAAAGAAGTGTATTAGAATCTCCCATTCTAACTATATTTTATTTGTTCTTTTTGAATGTTGAATATTCTTTTTGAATTTAAATTTTATTTTTATCAAAGGAAAATTCTTTTGCCATCAAATTATACTCTGATGCTTAAAACAACAAGAAAAAAAAGGCGTGTCATTCCCTGCCATACTCCCCACTTCCCCAAATTCTCAATCCCCAGAAGCAATCACTTTCAGCTCTTTTTGTTTTATCTTCTTGTGGTTACCTACATATTCGAAATTCCATACACATTTTGAAATTCATAACTTTGGCTTTTAAATTTTAAATATTATCTATTAATGTTCTACTTTGGAAAATGAGTTTGGAGGGAAATGAAGATAAATTCCCATATCCAATCTGCTAGATTTAAAATTTTTAAGGATGGGGAAAAGAGGAACAAGAGCAGTTGGTAAGATACATGGAACCTGGCCAAAATCCCAGGTGGGAGTTTGATGAGTATTCAGAATTATGATACATTTAAAAATATTTATTAAGCACCTATCATTCTAGTAAAAATGACCTTATGAACTTGCATTCTAATGGGAGAGCCAGACAATAAACAGATTTGGAAAATATATGTCAATTGATACAAAAAGGAAAATGCTATGAAGAAAATAAACAAAACAAGGTAGACAGGCTAGGGAGAGGGGTTAAGTGGGATCATTAGAGAAGCCCTGACTGAGAAGGTGGCATCTGAGCAAAAATGCCTGAAGTAGGTGAGAAAACTGGCTACGTGTGTTCTGAGAAGAGCAGAATGAAGGAAGGGCAAAGGTTCGAAATGAGGTCACAGAGGTAACACAGGGGCCCAGTGGCAGGAAAGGATGAGAGTCAAATTGTGTAGGATCTTGTAAGCACTTAGGCTTTTACTCTGAGAGCGAAACTTCTGGAGGCTTTTGAATAGTGGAGTGACCTGATTTAAGTTTAAAGGCATCACTCTGGCAGTTGTATTAACTATGAATAGACTGAAGGGGGACACAAGGGGTGGAAGCTGGAGACCAGTGAGAGGTAAGTACAACTTGGACTGGAGTGCAGTGGTGAAGACGCTGAGGAGTGTGAACGCTGGATATATTTTGAAGGTAGAGCCAGTAAGATTCGCTGATGGGTGAGCCTTGGCAATCTGAGAAGAAGACAGCAGACAAGCAATTTTGACCTTAGGAACTGGAAGGATAGAACTGCTGCTTTCTTGGAGGTTGCAGTGAGCTGAGATCGCACCACTGCACTCCAGCCTGGCGCCTGGCAACAGAGCGAGACTCTGTCTCAAAAAAAAAAAAAAAAAGAACTGCTACTTCCTGCAATGCGGAAGATGGTGGTAAGGAATGTATTTTAGGAGGAAAAAATTCAGCTGTGGATATGTCATGTTTGAGCTGCCTCTTGGTGATCCAAGTGAAACTGTGAACTAGACAGTTGGATATTTAAATCTAAAATTCACTGGAAAGGTTTAAACTGAAGAGCTATTAGCATAGATGGTATTTAAAGCCAGAAGACTGGATGAAAACACCCAGGGAGTGAGTGAGTTTGAAAGAGAAGAGGCCTAAGGGCTGAGCTCTGGGTTACTTCACACTTAGAGGTCAAAGGAGGAGGCAGGGAGGACTTGATAATGAAGTCAGAAAAAAACCAGGATTTCCAGGAGGCCAAGTAAAGAGTATTTCAAGGAGAAAACACAACTTGGTTAAATGCTGCTGATAACGTGAAATAGGATGAGAATTAACTGCTGGATTTACCAACCTGGAGGCCTTGAAGAGAGCTGTTTTAGTGAAAGGGTAGCAGGGGTGGGAGGGAGGAGAGGAAATCCTGGAGGAAATAAAAATGGTGAATATAAATTCTATCAGGAGATTTGCTGTAAAGGGGACCAGACAAGTGGGGGTGGTAGATGGAAAGGGATGGAAGAGGATGTTACATTAAGGTAGGAAATGAAATTCTGTGTGTTTATTTACTATTATTATTTTTTTGACTTATTTTAGGTTTAGGGAGTGCATGTGCAGGTTTGTTATATGAGTAAATTGTGTGTTTCTGGAGTTTGGTGTACCGATTATTTTGTTACTTAGGTAATAGGCATAGTACCCAATAGGTATATTTTCAGTCCTCACCCTCCTCCCACTCTCCACCCTCAGGTAGGCCCCTTGTGTCTATTGTTACCCTCTTTGAGTCGATGTGTACTCAATGTTATAAGTGAAAACGTGATATTTCGTTTTCTGTTTCTGAGTTAATTCACTTAGGATAATGACCTCCAGCTACATCCTGTTGCTGCAAAAGATATGATCTCATTCTTTCTTATGTGTGCATAGTATTCCGTGGTGTATGTGTACCACATTTTCTTTATCCAGTCCACCGTTGGTGGGCATTTAGGTTGATTCCATGTCTTTATTGTGACTAGTGCTGTGATAAACATACATGTGCATATGTCTTTATGGCCGACTAATTTATATTCCATTAGGTATACACCAAGTAGTGGGATTGCTGGGTTGAATGGTAGTTCGGTTTTAGGTTCTTTAAGAAATCTCCAAACTACTTTCCACTGTGGCTGAACTAGTTTACATTTCTACCAGCAGTGCATAAGTGTTCCTTTAAGTGTTCCTTTTTCTCCACAACCCTGCCAGCATGTTTTTTTTTTCCCTTCCTTTTAATAATAGCCATTTTGACTGGTGTGAGATAGCATCTCATTGTTTTGTTTTGTTTCATTTTTTTGAGACAGGTACTAGCTCTGTTGCCCATGCTGGAGTGCAGTGGCACAATCAGAGCTTACTGGAGCCTTGAAATCCTGGGCTCAAGTGATTTTCCCACCTCAGCCTTTCAAGTAGCTGGGACCACAGGTGTGTGCCACCATGCCTGGCTAACTTTTTAAATTTTTTGAAGAGACGAGATCTTGGTATTTTGCCCAGGCTGGTCTCAAACTCTTGGGCTTAAGTGATCCTCCCACCTTGGCCTCCCACAGTGCTGGGATTATAGGCATGAGCCACCATGCCTGGTCCTCACTGTGGTTTTGATTTGCATTTCTTTAATGATTAGTGATGTTAAGCATTTTTTCATATGCCTGATAGCTCCTAGATCTGATAAACAAATTCGGCAAAGTTTGAGGATACAAAACCAATGTATAAAAATCAGTAGCATTTCTATAACCAGCAACACCCAAGCTGAGAGCCAAATCAAGAACACAATCCCATTCACAAAAGCCACACACAAAAAATAAAATACCTATGAATACAGCTAACCAGGGAGGTAAAAGATCTCTACAATGAGAATTAAAAAACCCTGCTGAAATCAGAGATGATAAACAAATGGAAAAACATTCCATGCTCATGGATTGGAAGAATCAGTATTGCTAAAATGGCCATACTGTCTAAAGCATTTTACAGATTTAATGCTATGCCTATTAAACTACCAATGACATTCTACACAGAATTAGAAAAAAAAATTCTAACATTCATATGGAAACAAAAGAAGAGCCCGAATAACCACAGTAATTCTAAGCAAAAAGAATAAAACTGGAGACATCACATTACCCAACTTTATACTGTGGCCTTGTCGTATCCTTTAAAGTTGGGTAATGTGATGTCTCCAGCATGGCAGTGATACACAGTATGGTAGTGGTACACAGACACATAGACCAATGGAGCAGAATAGAGAACCCAGAATTAAAGCTGCACACCTACAACCACCTGATCTTTGACAAAGTCAACAAAAACAGACAATGGGGAAAAGAATGAAAGCGCCAGGCCACAAATGGTGCTGGGATAACTGGCTAGCCACATGCAGAAGATTAAACCTGGATCTCTTCCTTTCATCATATACAAAAATTAACTCAAGATAGGTTAAAGACCTAAATGTAAAACCCAAAACTATAAAAATCCTGGAAGACAAGCTAGGAAATGCCATTCTGGACATAGGCCTTGCCAAAATATTTCATGACAAAGGTGCCAAAAACAATTGCAGCAATAATAAAACTTGACAAATGGGACCTATGTAAACTAAACAGCCTCTACACAGCAAAAGAAACTATCAACAGAGTAAACATGCAACCTACAGAATGGGAGAAAATAAACTATGCATCCAACAAAGGTCTAATATCCAGAATCTACAAGGAACTTAAACAAATTAACAAGCAAAAACAAACATCCCCATTAAAAGATGGGCAAAGGACATGAACAGATACTTCTCAAAAGAAGACTGACACATGGCCAACAAGCATGTAGTATGTTTAAATGTCATGAGATTTAATCAGTAGTGTGAAAAAGGTAATGACAGAGAAAAAAGGGGAGATCCCAATTGTTGGCAATGGGCTCTAATGCTGAAGTGGAGGAATTTTCCTTAGAGAATTGATTGCTTGTCCGTAAGAGGGAAGGCAGAGTCCATGGACACAGTTATCAGAGCTGGGTACAGGCGCTGGTGCGAGATTGTGGTTTTTTCTATTGTTTTTCAAATTATCAACAAATTGGATGAGCTTGGATTGAATGAATTGGATGAACTGGATGGAAGTGAATATAGGTGAGGAAGTGCTAGGGGTCTGAGGACAGAAGAGAACAAGAGAAATAAGTCATGGAGGAGAGTGGGAGAAAAATGATATAGGGCAGCATTAAGTGTCTACTGGACATCAGTGACCTTGAATGTGAAACGAGACAAGTCTTCACAATGGTGAGCTTTCCGCCAGCACACACTGAGCTGTGTGCATGTCAGCCTAGAGAAGAGTTGATCTGAACAGGGTCAGATGTTGCCAGATAACTCCAAGTATGTAATCCCAGAGTAATAGAGTTTATTTTTCACTTGTGTGAGTGCAGGCCAGGAGGGCTTTAAGCTCCAGTGATCCAGATAGGTTGGAAATGGCTGAAGAAGTGGAAGTGGATGGATAGAGAGCAGTCTTGTTGTGTCCTACAGAATGATGCACATGTCTGTGGATCAGATAATGCAACTCGGAAAGTTTGTCCCAAAAAAGGGAACACAGAAATTCTAAGGATACCGATCAACCAGAAGAGATAAGAGATCATGTGGATTGGAGATAAGAAAGACTTGCAGCCCAGAGGCTACTTCAAGGATGACAGATGCCACTTGTGAGTGTTACCAGAGTTTCTAAAATAATCAGGTGGGACCGGGTGTGGCGGCTCATGCCTATAATCCCAGCACTTTGGGAGGCCAAGGCTGTCAGGATTTCGAGACCAGCCTGGCCAACATGGTGAAACCCCGTCTCTACTAAAAATACAAAAATTATGCGGGCATGATGGCGTGCACCTGTAATCCTAGCTAGTCAGGTGGTTGAGGCAGGGAGAATTGCTTGAACCTGAGAGGCGGAGGTTGCAGTGAGCCGAGATCGTGCCACTGCACTTCAGCCTGGGTGACAGAGTGAGACTCTGTCTCATCTCAAAAACAAAACAAAACAAACAAGAATCAGGAGGTAGGATCGGGTCCTGACAATGGTGTCCAGGTTGAAGCATACATGGTGGTCAATGGCATGGATGTGGAGATGAGCACATGGACCATCGCCCTCACTCCCTCACTCCTGCTGTCCTGCCACCACAAATACACAGAAGCTTACCCCTTAGACCCAGGAACCATCTGGGCAAGAAGAACAGGGATGGAGGCTGCATCCTGAAAGATGGGGAAATTTACCCCAAAGACACGGAGTGAGACAAAATAAAAGAATGCTTTATCCTGGAATTGAGCTGCCTTTTAATTGGAAAGCTGAAGCTTTCCCCCCACTCCCTCACTTCGATTCAGCTCAAAAGTCAGATGACATCAGCCATGGAAACAAAGGAAAATGACATACTTTTTTTTTTTTCTCATTTGATTTGCAATTACTAAACTATCTGGGTACAGACGTTTTGGATTATTCAGAGTATTAAAACATACATACTACTTCTGTTCCCCTGTGGTAATTAAAAGTTGGCCATGTAAGAAAATATTAAAAGTATGGAGAAGTCTGTAGAAAAAAGGACTAGATCCAGACATTCTAGGGGAATATCGACCTCATGCTAAATCAAGACATGAAGACAGGGTGAAATCAATGATGAGTAAGAAGCAAAGCTGCTTGTCAGCTGCTATTAAATGTTGACTTCTCCCTAGTCTTTGTGTCTTGGTCAATACCAAATGTGAAAATGTTTGCTCTTAAGTTCAGTCTAGGAAAGCCGCCAAAATCATGCTTTGCTTTTCCTTCTTTCTTTCCTTCCTTCCTTCCTTCCTTCCTTCCTTCCTTCCTTCCTTCCTTCCTTCCTTCCTTCCTTCCTTCCTTCTTTCTTTCTTTCTTTCTTTCTTTCTTTCTTTCTTTCTTTCTTTCTTTCTTTCTTTCTTTTAAGCAAATACTGTCAAAGACTTTTGAGCATCACATACATTAAGGAGATTTCCAGTTTTGGACTTTGACCCCCCACATCACTCATCAGCCGTTGGGATGCATCCCTGATGTCACCATGGCCTGAATTTCCAGTGTCCTGTGCATTGATAGTAAGAATTTTGCCTTTATTCAATCTGAGCCAAAGACCACTGCAGCTCAGGGGAATTGTGTACTCAAAATTGGAGGGAAAATAAGAGCAAAGTGGTTTGACCAAGGACTCTCTGCAGAGTTCAAAGTTGTGTATTTATCCAGTAACCCAATGGGAAGAAAAGGGCGTTGAGGAGGTTTCCCTGTGGAATGTAAGGCAATAGCACTTGAGAAAATGGGTCATCCAGAATTATCCTGGGTCACATCTTTACTTTCACCAGGGACTCAGGTTGGCAGAATGTTCCTCCTTGAAACTGGAGCTGTTTTATGTTAAATGGCATCTGGATTTGGACAAATCTGCTATTTTTCATGTTCTCTTACTCCATTTAGGCTACTATTAAGTAATGTCATAAACTAGGCGCTTATAAGCAACAGAATTTTATTTCTCACCATTTTAAAGGCTGGGAAGTCCAAGATCAAGAAGACAGCAGATACAGTTTCTGGTTATGGCTAATTTTGCGGTTCACAGAAGATGCTTTCTTGCTGTGTCCTCATAAACGGTAGAAGGGGCAAGAGGTTTCTCTAGGTCCTCTTTTGTAAGGGCACTAACTCCATTCATAAGGGTTCTGTCCTAATGACCTAGTCACCTCCCAAAGGTCCCACCTCCAAATATCTCATCTTAAGGATTAGGCTTCAACATATGAATTTTGTACAAACCAGTGGCTCTCAACTCTGGCTGTATATTAAAATATTAAAATAACTAGGGAGTTTACAAAACTTAGAGAATCTCTGGGCATGCAGACAATGGTTTTGAAAGAGCTTCATGGGATTCTAACGTGCCACTAAGGTTTCTACACTTTGGTTCATATCATCATTATCTGAGGTGCTTGTCAAAAAGGCCCATGTTGAGGCCCTGCTGATGCCATATTGAATTAGATCTCTGAGTGGAAGCCCAAGAATCTGCATCCTAGCAAAGCGTAGAGGTTAATATGAACAATTTTGAGAACCACAGTTCTAGACCAATAATTCTCAGACTTGGTTGCACATTGGAAGCACCGAGATAATTTAAAAAGTACTTATAGCCTGATCCCACCCCCAGATATTCGGATTGAATTGGGATGGGGTGTGGCCTGCTCATTAAGATTTTTTTAAGCTCTTTAATGTTCAACAAAGCTTGAGAGCCAGTGGTAACTGGACTAGTAGCATCAGCATTATCTTTTGAGAATTTGTAGAAATGCAGATTCTCGGGCCTCAAGATCTACTGAATTGAAAACTCTGGGAGTGGAGCCCAGCAGTCTGTGTTTTAACAAGCCCCCAGGTGATCCTGATATGCAGTAAGGTTTGAAAACCAGGAGTTCAGACCTTACCGATTAGGACTAATCAGCTAGCAAGGGTGAATGTTTCACATTATCTGGTGGGTACTTTCAAGTCTGAGCCCAGTCAATTTCAGTTGGGGGTTAGGGAAGGCTGGTAGGACACACCCGTTTGAGAGGTGCACAGTGCAGTGCAGTTTGCCCAGACAGGTCAACCTCAGAGTTGATGGAGAGCTCTGATCTCTGTCCTGAACAACTAACTGGCTCTTCCTCAACTGAAAGCTGTGCTCCACAAAAAGGGAGCCCAGACCACCATGCAGGGCAACCCAAGGGCTTTCTACAGCTGTTCCTAGGCTTTGGTGAGAATAACCACTAGCCACCACTTGCAGTGGCCTGTTAAAGTTCACTTTCCTGAGCCCCACACCTGTAGCTTCTGGTTCTCTGGGCACGTTTTGATCCCAGTGAAAAGCTTTTTTGGTCCCAAACTTCCCAAATCCCATCACTGAATTTCTGTCTGGCTTTGAAATGCCACTGTGGCACCCCAAACCCTTGCTTGGGAAATTTTGCTGAGTGAAAAGTCCAATTAGCTTTACCTTACCTTAAATGCATGGAACAGAGACAGATCACAGTGGGGCCGGAAGCAACATGTTGGAGAGATTCTTTCGGGTTAGAAATCCAAACCTCTGCACATATTTGGCCTCTAGGCGGCGCCAGCTCTTCAAAAAACAAGACTGTTTATGTAACAGATTGGCAGTTTGAATGTCTATATAAATGTCATTCTTTAAAAATAAAGTTGAAACTCTCAGTTAACTCAAACAGGAGCAAATTAAAAAGTAGAGTGAAGCATGTATTTCACGAACACAATTCATCGGCTGTCTTTGGTACTTCAAAATGATACGTTTTCTCCAAATAACTGGCACCCTCCCACTGGCTCTAGCTACATAGTGACAAAACAACAGATCAATTCACTTCAGTGAAGAAGACAAATCCAGTCAGTGAGGATTTCATGTGACTTACACACCTGGGGACAGAATTCTAGCTATGCTACCAAATACATAAGCCAAGCCACTACACCGTGGCTGTGGTGTTGAGTTTATTCTCCAAAACATATCGAGGAAGTTTTGTATGGAGAGGCTCAATTGTTTTGAACATGATTATTTTTCTTCATGAACTCACCAGAAGGGTCCTTGAAATGCCACTTTTCAATAGAGTTTTAAGGGTAAGTCTGTAACACATAAAGCCATCTCATTTTGAGAGCTTTGTATCCTTGTGTTAATGCAGAATCTCAATCTTAGCTTCAAAATAGAATCACTTGGGGAGCTTTTAAAAAATCCCAAGGCTCAGACACATACCCCATACCAATTACATAAGGATCTCTGGAGTTGGGACCCAGGCAACAGAACTTTTTCCAAGCTCCTTAGGTGATATAATACGAGGCCATCTTTTTGGTTCCTCCACTTTCCACTTGCAGCTCTTTCTCCCATGGGGCTGGGTACAGGAACCAATCTCCAATACTTACACTGCTTTCCCCCAGTTCCTTTTTCTCCTTGGGTCTGCCCCCAAACTTCATGCAGACCAATGCCTGTGAACACGTCACATGCCCTTGAGATTCTGCCCAGACCTATTTGAAATTCAATGGTAGCCACATCTTGACCTCAATTTGGGGCCCTACACTGTCATTGACTGGTAGATATGAACAGTACCTCATAAGTCTAGTATGGTGGCTCCCAAATTCCAGTCCTGAGATGAATTCTCATCCTGAATAAGAATAATCCAAGGATCTTGTTTAAAAAATTATGTGTGTGTGTGTGTATATATATATATATATATATATACACACACACACACACTCACACACACACACACACACACAAACAGATTGGGAAACGGAGCTCCACAGAGTTCTACAGAACAACCTCAAAGCTGTGTTTTAACAAGCTAAACTTAAAGGAAACCGATCTAGTCCAACACTGCCAACACAGAGCAGTAGCACAATCTCAAGACATACGCCTTGTTCAAGGAAACTTGGCTAGTCAGGAGGAGAGACGGTATTAGAATCAGGTGTCCTGACTCCTGTGAAAAGAAGTCATGCTGTGGACAAATACAGTTTTGCATTTCAAAATTAAAAAAAAAGTACACATAGCCAATGAATTTTCTTGCCAATCTTACCAGTCAGACATTAGAGAAAGAGCAAAGTATCCTGAGAAATCAGATCTGGGTCCTAGCTCTTGCTTGGTTACATAAGCTGTGTGGTTTGGGCCAAATATTTTTATCTCTTTGAACCCCAGTTTCTTCATCTTTCCAGTGGTGGTAATAGTTGTCTCATAGAGTTTTGTGAGGATTAAATTGATACAACATATCTAAAAGATGGATAGTGGAGGCTGGTACTGAGTAAACAAAACTGGTTACTATAACTTCTGCTATTATGATGATGATTATTAACGTTAATCAGCTTTTGTCTGGCTTCAGGATATGGTAGAAAGAGTCAGATGTTGGCCCAAAAGGATTCTCCATGTTCTTGTCCAAATAGGCATGTCAGAAAAAAGACCTGAAGGAGCCTGAACTTTGTTTGTTAGATATATTTTTTTGATTATAAAGAAAATATACATCATTGTAGAGAACATAGAAACGTTCAGACTCATTGCAAAATACTGCCTTCATTCTTTTAAGTCTAAAGTATAATACTGTCATACAATTTTATTTATCTTTATTTTCAAATTAACATTTCCTATGTCATTAATTTTTTGACTATATAACTTTAATAGCTGCATTATATCTAATCATGACTGTATTTAATTATTTTCTGATTATTAGACATTTATGTTATTTCCAGCTTTGTTACAATAATTACCACTTTGATGAATGTCTTTGTAGATAAAGTATTTTTCTGAGTTTCTGATTATTTCCTCAGGACTGAGTCCCACAATGAGAGTTTGGGGTTAAATGATTTGCACTTTTAATGATTCTGGCTATGTGCTGCCAAATTACTTTCTGGAAAAGTAGTACCAATTTGTTTGTGTACTAGAAGCCAATGACACTACCAGCTTGGAGTATTTTATTTTTCCTAATTTCACAGGTTAAAAGCAGTATCTCATTTTAGTGTATTTTAAAACATTTACCAGTAATATTAGATTTTTTATATTTATTAGTCATTTATATTTTGTCCCCTGGAAATTGTTCATTTACTTGAGCTATTTTTCTCTTGGAATTTAGTTATTTAATGTCTTCCTTATCAGATTATATGAGTATTCATGCAGAATTGACAGATAACTTTGTAGACCTCTTTTTGTAGATCTTCTTAGCAAATCTAAAGTACAATTAGTATGTACATCTCTCTACTATCATAAAGCTCTGCCAACTAAATAACACACAAATTGTACAGGACTTGGGACATCAGTTCCAGAGCAGCGAACATCCCATGTTTCCCATAAGCAGTAGTTTGGTGGAATGGCAAGGTTTGGAGTTAGATGGATCTGAGTCTAAATCCTGGTTTTGTTGCTTACTGGTTTTGCATTCTTGGTTTTGTTGTTTATCCTGAGTCTTACTTTCCTTTTCCATAAAATGGAAATTATATGTCTAGTTTCAGGGCTCATGTGAGAATTCCAAGAGTTGGGGCTAATATTAACACCCCGACACATTTATCAGTGCCCTCAGGGTCAGGCACCAGAAACTGTAGTAATGGTCCTAAGGGATCCAGGTCCCCCGCCCAGAACTGGCACCCAGAGTGTTGGTGACCTGGCCTGGCCCGGTGGCTTTGGCTCTGTGGAGCAACTTTAATCCTGGTTACACTAGCACCAGGGGCTTAGTGGACAGCAGAGACCTTGGCTATGGAGATCTCTGAACGTATTCTGAGCTAAAGAAGAGGGAAGTCATATATCCCATGTAGCCACAGAGAGGACTGATTTTGAATGCATATGAAATGCTTTTTGGAGACTCCTAAAATTAGAGAAGAGAAAGGATTTTGCAGTGGGCTAGAGCCAGAGAACTGTTGCTTTCTACTACTGCTATTGTGACCCTACTTTAACATCATGCTATGTGGCTTATGGGTAACAAACAGGTTGGGAAAAGTCATTACCCAGAGGTGTAATGACTTGCCCAGGATCTTGCAGCACTTCATCTCCAGACTCAGGTTTTCTAACTGCTTGCTCCCAGACATTTTTCTCCATTGCCTGCCACCAAGTAAATTTACCTAAGTCAGCAGATTTTTACCTTAGGTGGTCATAGATCTGTATAAGCTAATTTAATTTCTTGGAACTGGATACAAACACTGAGGCTGGAATGAGGGAAGAATCACCTTGTCCTCTTAAATCAGGTTCAATAGGGAAAGGATACTGGGGCAATTCAGAGTAGGGTAAGGGACCCAGGGGAGGCCCAGTGGGTTCTGAGTCTTCTTGAAAGGGTTGGATGCCTCTAAAAGAGGTCTAAATGGATCCTGATGTTTCAGGTTTAAACTAAAACTCTAAGCCATGTTGAAAGTGCCTCTGTTTAACCCCGAGCTACCTAGGGTATTACAGATGCCAGGTGTAAGCTAGGTTAATGCCATCCCCAGGGCTGGTGGCAGGGATAGGCACCAGAACCACTGAATTCTGCCTCTCCGTTTTTCACACTTGAATACTGTCCACACAGGAAAGCACGTGGAGCAGAAGTCACATTTCGGATGATTAGAGAAGAAACCCTTTGTGGAGTAGCATTACTGGCTATTTTTATTTGCTCTATCTGGCAAGTTTAGGAGCAACTGAGGATTTACTTTAACAGAACCGTTTGGTTTAGCTGTCTACAATTAATTGATCAATTTCACAGGTTAATCGGCTTAGGGCTTCATTTCACTTTGTGGTGTAGACTTTGATCATCACCAGAGTTATTTCTTATGCTTCTAATTTGTTTCAATTATGGCACTAAGATGCTCAGTAAAAATGGGTGGAAATGATTTTTCTTCTGAGAGCTGCTCTTATTTTAGTTGTGGGTTGAAGAGAACAGGCATGACTGCCCATGGCTGGCCACGCTTTTGAAGGTCGGAGTACAAAATGGTCCTGGACAAGCCCCCTACTGCAAGTGGCCTTCTGTAGCACCTTTGTGTGTGAGAATGAATGCTGTCACTCATAAATGCAGCAGTGCAGATTGAGGCAGTGAGGGAGTATAAGGAGAGGGCAGGCAAAGCAGTATGGGGACAGTGGCTGAACAGGCCTATTGCTCATTGGGCCAGGATAGGCCTGTTTGGTGTTCCCCTAGGTAACCTGTTACCAGGAGGACAACAACAACTTCCCCATGGCAACGCTGGAGCAAGATCCCTGGCACTGCAAACAGGGTCAGAAAAGTCTGCCCTAGCTTGGACTTGCTGATTAATGAACATGCATTTGCACTACAATTGCTTCAGGAAGGGTGGAGGGGACAGAGGGCACTGACCAGCTTCCTAGCCTCTCCAGCCACCAGCTCCTTGACAGCCAACCTTTTCTGTCCACCCACATGCCCTGGAGCTGCCATTTTTAAGTTGTTGCCTGTTTTGAGAGATTCTTTGCTCTCTCTGTAATTCGTAGAGGGACTGAAAATTATATCCAGAAAGCTCCTTGGGAAACAGATTTAGAATCGGCCTGGAATTTCCACTATCTGATGGTCTTTCACTGTCCCCTTGACTCAGTTTCTTCACCTGTAGTAGAATCAATTCCTGTTACCTAAATTTGGATGAATTTATATGAGATCACACTGCTCAGTCACACTTGCTGTAGCTGTCTTGATATTCAAATTCAAGCCCTCTGAATTATGACACTAGCATATTGTCTGCCTCATGAAGAGGTCACTTTTGTTTCTAAGCACTTACTCTCCTAACAGGAACCCTCGTTCTTTCCTCTCCTTCAGAGGTCATCAGAGCAGACAAGGTGGCAGCATTCCAGGTAGGATTTATGGCATCCAAGAAATTCTGAATGCAAGATGTTTTTCCCTGGCATTGCCTGAAATTCCACCTTTTTGTAGAGGTGTTTTCTTTGGAGTTTTATGATAATGTAATTTCTCTTGGGAGGATATTTCCAATCAGGTGTAACACTTGGAAGTGATGGGGAATCAAAACAGACAAAACCGGAGCGGGCGGTCCCCCATCACGTTGCTTCACGATTATGTCTAGAGCCACCCTTTCCAAAGTCTTACGGGAAGCTAATACATTATTTGAAAAAAGGTTCTCACAGCCAAGTATGTTAGGGAACGATTGAGTTAAAACAAATTAAATGGGTTCGTTTTCTGAAGTATTGTTTCAAGTATCAAAGTTGGGAAACTTGTCCAGAGCAATGTGGTCACTGAGCAAGATCTTGTTCTGTCACTCGTAACTACTCAGAAGACTAGAAATCTCTCCTTCAGTTTTAAGATTATATTAATTGTTTATTCTGAAGCAAATTAAAGTCAATTTTTAAAAAAGGCTTAGTTCCTTTCTTTCTTTCCCTCCCTTCCTTCCTTCCCTTTTTCCTTCCTTTTCTCTTTTTCCTTTCCTTCCCTTCCCTTTTTCCCTTTTCCATGCCCCTACAATTCCCCCTCCCCTTCCCATTTTCCTTTCTTTTCATTCCCCTTTTCCTTTCCTTTTCTTTTTCCTGTCCTTCCTTTCCATTTTTCATTCCCTTCCCTTTTCATTCTTGTCTTACTGTGCTGCCCAGACTCAACTCAAACTCCTGGTCTCAAGTGATCCTCCTGCCTCAGCCTTCTGAGTAGCTGGGACTCTAAGAGTACAGTGGCTGGCTAAGGCTTAGCTTCTTAATTTGTAAAATTGGAGTCATAACACCTGTCTCATCAGGTTGTTCTGAAGATTGAAGGAGGTGACTTAAAGCAGCTGTCAGAGAGTAAGCACTCAAGTTATAAAACTTAGGGAGCTGAAAACTATTGAATCAAGATTAACGTTAGTCCTGTTAGTCACAATAATGAAGATTGTAAACAAAGAACAATACTCTACCCATCCCAGAAACATTGATACTACCATGTGTAAGTTTCAGAATACATCGTATCTAGTACCCGGTAGATGTTTTGACATATTTACTGAATAGATGGGTAGAGGAACACCTGTCTGCATTTGTCTCAAATTCAATCTGTATCAATAGAGAGCACATGAGGCTGACTCCCGCATATTAGATACAAGAGCTCAAAGGTTAGAGAACATTTTATCTCATCTAATAGTCCAGAGGTAGGCTGGTAGTCTCGAGTGGGTATACTGCTCTCTGCCCGAAGAAGGCATTCAGAGCTCTGGGTAGGCTGGTCTGCTCTGCTTCTTCAGTGTGAAGCTTCCATCTGGGTGCAAGTCTGCTACCGTCAGTGTTTCAGCCAGCAAGACGGGAGAGAGGAAGACAAAAGTAAGTGTCTTTGTTAAAAAGATTCTGTGCACCAGAACTTAGTCACATGACCATACTCAGCTATAAGGAACACAGGGATGTTAGTTCTCAGCTGAGCAGCCATCTGCTTAGCTAAAGCTTGGGTGTTTCTGTCACTCAGAGGAAGAAGGTGATAGTGGATAACGAGGGCCAGTTAACAGTCCCTGCCTCCAAAACCTAGCCCAATTCTATACCTGGACAAAGGAAAGGCACTGTCTGTGATCGTTGACCATTAGAGTCAGCATGTCAATCCTATAGTGTTGGGTTGGGGTATTTTCTTCTATTTTGGGATTTCTACTTCAAGAGATTTAGATAAGCTAGAGTGGATTTGCAGAATTTCAACCTGAATAGTTAGTGATGGGATAGGAATCCAAAGGATACGAGAAATCTTTGGAGGTATTAAGTCTTTTTAACCTGAAAGAAGATTTAGGACAACAGGTTTCTGTCTTTTAGTACAAACGGACTTCCAAGTTGAAGAAGAGTTAGGAGGGGCTCACGCTTTAGTCTCCCTGGTACCCTTCCACCCCACCCCTTGCACTGGTCGACAACCCTGGCTTTTGAATTTCTTTTTGTTCCTGTAATACTTCACATTTTCTCTTGCTTCTGGGCCTTTGTCCATGTGCTCTGTCTGAATCCCAATTTCTCTCTTCCCACCCGAATGTTCATCTGGTTCATTCCTGCTTATCCTTCAGGTCTCATCTTAGACATTCTGAAATTTGGGAAACTTTTCCTCACACCCAAGTCTGTGACCAGTGCCTGTCTTCCACATTTCTTCATCATAACTTATCACACTCTATCATTATTATGTAATCGGGTGAATTTACCACTGACCACTCTCACTAAAATACAGGCTCCATAGATTTCCCCACAACTCCATTATTTATCTGGTTGTCAAGAACTACAACTTCTGCTTCAAGGGACCAATCAGTGTTATGAGCTGTTGAAAAGAGAGAGAAAGAAAAGTTCATTGATGGTAGCTTGGATAGTATGGTAGGTTGAATAGAGTCCCCCCAAAATTCACATGTACCCAGAACCTTGGAATGTGGCCTTTTTGTTAATAGGGTCTAGATGGAATTATTTAAGGTGAGGTCATAGTGCATAAAGGTGGGCCCTAAAACCGATGATTGATCTCATGAGACAAGGCGAGGATGCAGACACACACGCACGCAAACACAAAAGAAGGCTCTGTGAGGATGGAGGCAGAGATGAGAATTACGCTGCCACAAGCCAAGGAATGCCTGTGGGCTGCAGAAGATGGAAGAACAAAGGATTCATTTCTAGAGCTTTCAGAGGGAGTGTGGGCCTGCTGACAACTTGATTGCAGACTTACAGCTGTGAGAACTGTAACAGAATAGGTTTCTGTTGTTTTAAATCATGCAATTTATGCTAGTTTGTTATGTAGCCTTAGGAAACAGATACAGATGACTCAGGGCAAGATGGACCTCTTTGCTCCTGGACAGTCTTAGGGTAACATACATGTAACTGCCATAGGGTCGTAACCACACACAGCAATGAGAAGCACAGCTAACGTGATCCTTTAGCACAGTGACATAGTGCTTGCGCGAATGGTAGCAGGTGATCTGCAGGCATCGGGTTAGCCCCCTACTGGCTACCCTGGTGCTGGTGGTAGATGATTCTGAAAAGTCTCTCAGCATCGATTGAACTTTTTCAAAGTTATCCCCTGAGTCCAGTCCCTCTTCTCAGGTCTCACTCCCTTCCAGATGTTGCCTCTGACTTCATCTCCATCCAACCTTCATCTTCACCTGTCTTAATCTCCATCCAACTTTCATCTCCACCTCTCTTCATCTGCATCTGAACCTTCATCTCCACCTGTCTTCATCTCCATGTCAACCTTCATCTCCACCTACTGAATCAGAAACTCTGGATGGGTACCAGCAATCTGTGTTTTAACTGGCCTTCTAGGTGATTCAAATGTGCAACAAAGTATGGGAACCATTTGTCTACACTTTGCTGTCTTGTGAGCCCTGCTTCTTGAGTTTTCTTTCCTTCTATTGGCAAAATGTAAACATCACAAAACAAAAAGGATTTGGCTTTCATAACCATCATTTCTGATATGGGTTTTGGGAGTCTACATTGAATTTTATAAAACTAAGTTTTGGCCATTTCTGTGTATTTGCATTCCTGATGGAAAGCATTAATTTTCATTAAGGATATGTGAAAATCTCCAGCTTACCTGGGGAAGGGTCCTGTTCAAAGAAATATGAGAGAGAGAAAATACAAAGATTCATTGAAATTAATTGATACACTAACATAACCTAATATCACACTGCATTCACTTATTTACCTGTGTCCCTATCTAGAATAGAAGCTTTCTGAGGGCAGGAACTGTTTCAGTCTAATTCACCATTGTATTACCAGCACCAGATGTAGGCCTGGTCACTTGAAGAAATGACAGTATTGGCTGGGCGCGGTGGCTCAAGCCTGTAATCCCAGCACTTTGGGAGGCCGAGGCGGGTGGATCATGAGGTCAAGAGATCGAGACCATCCTGGTCAACATGGTGAAACCCCGTCTCTACTAAAAATACAAAAAATTAGCTGGGCATGGTGGCGCGTGCCTGTAATCCCAGCTACTCAGGAAGCTGAGGCAGGAGAATTGCCTGAACCCAGGAGGCGGAGGTTGAGGTGAGCCGAGATCGCACCATTGCACTCCAGCCTGGGTAACAAGAGCGAAACTCCGTCTCCAAAAAAAAAAAAGAAATGACAGTATTAATATGTTATAAAGATTGTGCGTTCCCCATTACTAGAGGTATTTAAACACTGGCTAGATGCTACTGGCATGGATATGTGAGATTATTTGTTTCATGTCTGTCTCCCTCACGTGACTCTAAGCTGTATGTCTTGCTCTATGCTGTACCCCCAGTGTCAGCACAGGGAACTCAATACATATTTGTTGTTGTTAAAGGAATCACGTTATCCATTGGTGGCAAGAAGGGAAGATGTTGCTGGCCTGAGAGGACAGGCAAGCCCACAGCCAAGATGCTCCATGCCTAAGTCAGTCCCTATGTACTTGCTCTTCCAAACCCAGCCCCAAACCTTTGTCCTCTGCAGGCACTGCCAGCCTGTGTTTCCAATTCTCTCTTATTTTTTGTCCTTACTGTTGCTATAGATTCCATTTTTTATTATGACAAAACACATATAACATAAAATTTACCATTATAACTACTTTTTGGTGTATAGTTCCACGTCACTAAGAACATTCACATTTGTTGTGCCATCATTACCACCATCCATCTCGAGAATTTTTCATCATCCTTAAACCAGAACTCTGTACCTAATTTAAAAAAAAAAACAAAAACCAAACAACAACAACAAAAAAAACCATTCCTCCCTTCCCCAGTAGCCACTACTTCACTTTCTGTCTCTATGAATTTTACTACTGTAGATACTTCATAAAAGTGGAATCACACAGTATCTTTTTGTGACTCAGATATTTCACTTAGCATAATGTCTTCAAGATGTATCCATGTTGTAGCATGTATCAGCATTTCCTTGCTTTGTATGGCTGAATAATATTCCATTATATGTATATAATTTTTATTTATCCATTTATCCACTGATGGACATTTAAGTTGTTTCTACCTTTTTCACTATTGTGAATGATGCTACTGTGAACACGGTTGTATACACATTTCTTCAACAGACTATTTTCTTCTTCAAATTTTATTTTAAGTTCCTGGGTACATGTGCAGGATATGCAGGTTTGTTACATAGGTAAATGTGTGCTGTGATGGTTTGATGCACAGATCATCCCATTACCTAGGTATTAAGCCCAGCATCCATTAAATATTCTTTCTGAGGCTCTACCTCCCCACGACCCCCAACAGGCGCCAGTGTGTGTGGTTCCCCCCGGTGTGTACATGTGTTCTTATTATTCAGCTCCTACGTATAAGTGAGAACAGATGATGTTTGGTTTTCTGCTCTTTTGTTTGTTTGCTGAGGATAATGGCTTCTAGCTCCATCCATGTCCCAGTAAAGGACATGATCTCATTCCATTTTATGGCTGCATAGTGTTCCATAGTATATGTGCACCATATTTTCTTTATCTAGTCTATCATCAACAGGCATTTAGGTTGATTCCATGTCTTTGCTATTGTGAATAGTGAACAGAGTCTATTTTTAATGACATGCAATAATTGTGAGATCAAATGATATCTCCCTCCTCTTCATATAACTGAGCCTTAAAAAAATTTTTTTTTTGAGAGGGGGGCTCTTGCTGTGTTGCCCAAGCTGGTCTCAAACTCCTGGCCTCAAGATTTACTCCTTTCTCAGCCTCCTGAGTAGCTAGGACTGCAGGTATGTACTACCATGCTTGGTTGTATAACTGAGTCTTGAACTGAGTATTTACTTCCTTTCAGCAAGTACCTGCTAACCCTTTCACCTAGCTGGCTTCAAGTTAAACATTGTCCCCACTGAGAAACCAAACAAGCACAGGGAAAGTCTATGCCCTAAGGGGCTTACACTAGAATGAAGAAACAGACTTTGTGGAGTTTGGAATGCTATGTTGTATCTTCAAAGTCAGCCGAAATTCAGAGAAGGGGAAGATTGACATGGACCCGAGCGTTAGAGAAGGTGTGTTAGTTTCCTATGGCTGCTGTAGCACATTACCACAAACAGTGATGTAAAATAACACAAATTCATTCCATCATTATGGATGCCAGAAGTCTGAAATCAAGTTTCACAGGGTTAAAATCAAGGTGTCAGCAGGGCTGTTCCCTTCTGGAGGCTTTGAGGGGAGAATCATTTCCTTGCCCTTTTCAGCTTTTAGTGGCCTCCCGTATTCCTTGGTTTGTGGTCCCTACCTGCAATCTTCAGTGTGCGGCAATCCAATCTTTACTTTCATCATCACATTGCGTTCTCCTCTGTTTATAGCTCCTCCTGTTTCCCTCTTATAAGGACCATGATTACATTGGGCCTGCCTGGGTCCAATATAATCACCTACCTCAAGATCCTTAACTTAGTCACGTCTGCAAAATCCCTTTTGCCATGTAAAGTAACATGTTCACATATTGTGTGTGGTGGAGTCTGCCACCAACTAGACAGTAGGCTTTGCATGATCCTCTTCCTCTGACACAGGATTCAACAAACATGTGCCAAGGGCCACTGTGAGCCTAGACTCTCCTCATTGCACGTGTTTGAGTGTTCTGTATCCCACAAGTGCCCAATAAGTGTTTCTGACAGGTATACAATGTCCTCATCCCTGAAAGCACAGCTGCAGTGGAGAACTTTGGTAATGAATGCTCAAGAGTCTGTAACAAATTCATTCCTTAGAAACATCTATGGAGCTTCTGCAAGTGCTGGGCACTCTGTTAAGCTCCATGGACACAGGTAACTGACACATAGCCCCTATGTCTAGGGCATCTTTTTATTCTTTTTTTTTTTTTAACTTTGATCTTAAGGTCAGAGGTGCAAGGGCAGGTTTGTTATGTAGGTAAACTTGTATCATGGGGGTTTACTGTACAGATTATTTTGTCACCCAGGCATTATGCCTGGTACTCATTAGTTGTTTTTCCTGATCCTCTCCTTCCTTCCACCCTCCACCCTCTGGTAGGCCCAGTATGTGTTATTCACCTGTATGTGTGCATGTGTTCTCATCATTTAGCTGCCACTTATAAGTAAGAATATGAGGTTTTTGGTTTTTCGTTCCTATATTAGTTGGCTAAGGACAGTGGTCTCCAGCACCATCGATGACCCTGCAAAGGATATGATCTTGTTCTTTTTTAATGGCTGCATAGTATTCCATGGTATATATATACTACATTTTCTTTATCCAGTCTATCACTGATGGACATTTAGGTTGATTCCATGTATCTTTTTATCATTTATTTCTCAAGCTTCACATCATGAACAAAATTACTTTGATAGATGAAAAAAATAAAAATAAATATGACATTTGTCTCAAAAAAAGGGAGTTGATTTTGGCTCAAGTGCTAGTTGAAAGTGAATCTCAAGTGTACCTTGTCTGGTTCCAGTGCTAGAGAAGGTTAAAAGAAAGTAGAAAAGGCATCCTGGAGGTTATTGGTAGAAATGTGGATATTTTGCAAGAAAGGGAAGAATTGTAGGAGAATAGAGAGCAATTAGAAGGTGAAGTAGGGATGGTTTTGAGGGAAGTGGGCTTCGTGAAAAATTTTAGTGGGCTCTGAAGGCTGTCACAAATGCTGATTTAAAGATGAACTGTATGTTATTCCAAAAACTTACATTTCTTTCAGGTTTGCCCAAACATTATACCATAGCACATTTTTCAGGATTCCAGTCACCATATTAAGGGATATTCTACCCTTTTAAAGTGGTTTGAAGAGGAACTTGTCCTTCGTCAAGAACACATAAACAGCCCCAGAATAGGTTCTGTGCTAGCCTCAAATGTAAAACATACAGGAGGAAAAATGTGATTATATTTGCAGATTGGAAAACTCACATTTATACATTCAAGGGTAGAGAGTGGGATGCAGCTATGGGCTTTATAGACATATCAGTTGGGCTGAAGTCCCAGTTTGAGGACTTACCAGTTGTGTAGCCTGGACAAATTAATTAATTTTTGAGTGATTCTGTGGTCTCAGCAATTAGCTGTGGACAAAAATAGTACCTACAGCATTAGGCTGTTGTTGAGGGTTAAATGAAAGTATTTGACATATTATCCAGAACACAGAAGGTTCTCAATAAATGTTAACTGCCATTCAGCACATAAAGATACTACCTAAGGTTGTAGGGGTACAACTTTTAGTTTTTAAAGCAAGGTAAGAGAAAATGATGATCAAAGTTATTATTTTATTTTTAGAAACTTGAAACAAATCACTCACAGCCAAAACAAATCAAATGACTTACAGAAAATGGTACAAAGCAAATCAAGTGATTTACAGAAAATGGTGCTTGCTGAGTCACTGGCAGGCTTCCCGCTTCCTTGCATTTTTCTTAGTGATTTATTTGAATCCTGGACTATGTGTTCAGATTGACCTCAGTCTCTTTATGAGAAGATGTTTCAGAATGCAAATCTGCTGCCAAACTTATGTGCAAAAGGAGGAGAAAGAGTTTGAAATTATCAAGGAATAATACAAATCATAATAATAACTACCATAATATAACCAATGTGTATTTTCTCTTATTGTTGACAAAGACATTTTCACCTGTTTTATCTCATATGGTTCTCAAAAACAATCCTGTGAGGTGTCTAGGGCAGATGTTATTATTAATCCCATTTTACTGATGAAAATACTGAGGCTGAAAGAAATTAAGTGACTTATCTAAGAAAACACTAAAAATAAGCGGCAACGATCATGACTCCACATCCTCTGTCTATAGGAAGTCAGCATCCTAAGCTCTCAGCATCACTGTGAAGTGATCTTTAAAATAAAAACACCCAGCTTTACCTAGCCACATTTTCAGAAGAGGGCACAGCATAAATAAAGATAAGGTGATGGGAAATTATCAGGTACAGTTTAGGGGACATAAAGTGCAGCTCTTCCAAATATAAGTTATGTGTGCAGGAGTCACATAGGGTTGAGATGGTGTATTGAGATAAGCACCATTTTCAAAGAAGAACTAACAAAAGTGAGCAAATGATCAGATGTGAAGGGTCAAGAAAAGACAAGAAAAGATCTAATATCAAAATGTTTGAGGCTGGGTAAATGAAAGAATGATGAAAGTCATGCAGAGAGAGTGGTTTCACAGTTCTTTCTTAACATGTTTAATTACATGTACTGAATAGTAGAGATAAATGCTTCTTTTCATGATTCATTCAAAAAACAACTTCTGCTGAGCCCCTATGATGTGCTAAAGGCTGAGGCTTTAATAGTAATGAAACACAGATATGGTGCTGCCCTTAAGGAGCTTCCAGTCAAGTGGAGGAGAGAGGTCCCAATCATACAATCATGCAAATGTGAGGTTGCTATGGTGGTAATGACCACAGAGGAGACCTCCATGGCGCCTTGAAGGTCTATAATAAATAAAGGTGTCTGACCTAGTTATGAAGGTCAGGAAATATCTCCTGAGGAAATGACACACGAGCTGAGATCTGAGAGGTGAAGAGGAGTTAAGTAGGCTTAGAAGACAACATTGCAGGCAGGAAGGCATTCACACAACGGACTATTACACAGCAGTATAAGTGAATGAATCCCTGCTACACACAGCAATGTGGATGAATATGGACAACATAACACTGGGTGGGAAAAAGCAAGTTCTGGAGACTATACGTAGCATAATACTCTTAAGAAGTTTAAAAGCAAGGAAAATGGAACAATATGTTGTTTACATATATAAATATATGTGATAAAATAAAACAGCACTTTGGGAGGCCAAGGCAGGCAAATCACCTGAGGTCAGGAGTTCAAGACCAGTGTGGCCAACATGTCAAAATCCCATCTCTACTAAAAATACAAAAATTAACTGGGTGTGATGGTGCACACCTGTAGTCCCAGCTACTTGGGAGGCTCAGGCACGAGAATCACTTGAACCCGGGAGGCAGAGGCTGTGAGGTGACAAGACTGAACCACTGCACTCCAGCTTGGACAGTGAGACTCTGTTTAAAACAAAACAAAACGGCCAATAAAAATAAGCACAAAATGCAGGGATGGTAGGTAGTTACTCTTGGAGAAGGGGTGGCAGAGAAAAATGGGAGATTCACAAAGGGACATATAAATTATTGGTAATGTTCTTGATACTGGGTGGGTGGCTGGGGAGTTCTGAAATGTTCATTGTCTTATTTTAATTACATAAATAAAGAGGGCCATGCATTGGCTAATTTAATAGCATTATGTAAACCATGGATTATGATTAATCCAATTCTAGGCACCTGAGATTTTTTTTTAAAAAGGGAGACTATGCTGAGTATTGGGGACTTAAAGACTAACAGGTGACTGGAATAGAAGAGCAGAATAGGGAAAGGTAGGAAATAAGGTTGCAGAGATGGCTGGGGTCTAGCCCAAGCAGAGACTTGCAGGCCTTTTCAAGCAATGTTCCTTGTATCTTGAGAGCTGTGGGAGCCATTGAAAAATGTTCAAGCAAGAGACAGACTTTCAAAACTTGCATTTTGAAAAAAGTCATTCTGCCTTCAATGTAGTCTGCTCTCTCTTCCACAGATTGAAGAGAGACCAGAATGAATATGGATGTACCGCTTAGGAAGGCTTCTTAGACATAATCTGATGGTGGGTGCTTGGAATAGGGTGTGATGGTGCGGAAACTAATAGTAGTGATGATGATGGTGATGGTTCTTGTGGTGCTGGTGGTGATAGTAGAGACAGTGGTAGTGATGCTGACGGAAGTAGTGATCGGGGCAATAGCAATCACAGTGATGGTGTAGGTGGCAATGGTGGTGTTGGTAGTGTTGGTGATAATGATGGGTTTTGTGTTGGAAAAGAGATAAACAGACAGATTTGAGAATATTTAAAAAGTAAAATATACAGAATTTAGAAATAGATTTGATAGATGTGTTGTAAGAGAGAAAGATGTCCAGGATATATCCTTAGGTTTCTGGCTTGGCAATAAAGTTGGGATGGGTCAGGAAGGGGAAATTAAGAGTTCAGTTTGAGGCATGGTGAACTCAAGATGATTTTTCAGCCCCACCTCCTTCTCAACTCCCTTCCAGAGGTGATGGTCTCACTTTCCTCTGTATTCTTTATTAACTAAAAGTCAGCTCACAAGCTCAGATTCTTTTAGGGGCTAGGCAGGCAACCGGAGTGAGTGAAGCATCCAAGGTCAGGGAGACATTCACAATGCAGGGGAATTTGGCGACCTATAAAAAACATGACACGTCAAAAGCAGGGTAGCTGTGACTCAGATGAGACCATTGGGAAGTCAAATGTTGCCAGCTTTTGATTTTTCAAAAGGAGCTAAAAATAATGATTTTTATGTTTCTTACTTAGCAACTAATTTAACTCTTATACACACACACACACACACACACACACACACACACCCACTAACCTACTGTAAGGACCAATTCTATAGGCCAAACAAAAGAAATCTGTGAGTCATGCATAGCCAGATTGGAATTCTGGTTCTAAATCATGTATTAATATTAGTTTACTCATATAACTGATCAAGTATACTTCAATAACATTATTGGGGTAGAAATTTTCTGTAACATTTTAAGAGGTGCTAGTGGGAAGATGAGTGGGAGGATAGCTTGAGGACAGAGTTTAAAACCATCCTGGACAACATAGCGAGACCCTGCCTCTACCTCCCAAAATAAAGTTAGTCAGGTGTGGTGGCAAACACCTGTAGTCCTAGCTACTTAGGAGGGTGAGGCAAGAGAATTGCTTGAGCCCAGGAGTTTGAGGTGACAGTGAGCCATGATCATGCCACTGAATTCCAGCCTTGGTGACAGAGGAAGACTCTGTTTCTAAAAAAAAAAAAAGGTTTCAGTATTTGAATTTTACCAAAACGAATTACATAATAAATTTTAAAACATAATTTAAAAATTTTAAAATCATTTCTTAGAAAAACATCAAGTTCTCAGAAAAATTGCAAGAATAGAATAATGAACTTCCTCATACATTCTCTCAGATTCACCAGTTGTTAGCATTTTGCCACATTTGGGTTCTGTTTCTTCCTGCTCCCCCATCTGAATCATTGAGAGGGAGCTATGGATGTAATGATCATAAAACTTTAGTATGTTGCCCCTAAGTACAGTGATATTTTCTAACATAACCACGATATGATGATCAAATTCAGGATCAATACAATACCATTACCTAATATACAGTTAATATTAAATTTTGTGATTTTTTTTTTCTGATTCAGAATCCAGCCCAGGTCACTCACTTCATGGTGTTGTTATGTGTAGTTAGTGTCCTTTATCCTAGAATGGTTTCTCATGTCATTCACGACATTGACATTTTTGAAGGGTACCGGCCAGCTGTTTCATAGAATGTCCCTCTAATTGAGTTTTCTTGATCGTTTCCTTATGATTAGATTCAGGTTATGCATTTTTGGCAGGAATACCATGTGAGTACTGCTGTGCCCTCTGCAGCACACTCCAGGAGGCGCATGATGTCACTTTGATGAACCCACTGTACAGGAACGTCCCCCCTTTGCAATCAGCAAGTAATCTGTGGGGAGATGTTTTGAGGCTCCAAAAATATCCTGTTCACCAACAAACTTTCACCTAATAGTTTCAGCATCTATTGAAGATTGTCATCTTAATTTGCTATTACTGCAGAGGCTGCAAGTTTGTGATTCTTTAAAAACAAATATTTCTTCTATGTTTGTTAGCATTTCACTGTAAAAAAGAGGTATCTCTTCCCCTTTATTTACTTATTTATATATACTTTTTAAAATCTTGTGTGGACATCTGGACTCTTTGCTGCCAATGTTTTATAACTTATTATTGTTATTTTGATGCTAAAATTGCCCACAATTGGTCAGTGGGAGCCCTTTCAAACTGGCTCCTGTGTTATTTTGACACTGCTCCTTATATTTTGGAGAGTTTACTTTCTGTCACAAGCTGCTTACGGTTCACTTTGTGCTTTCTCTGCCCTAGCCCTGGAATCAGCCATCTGCCCAAGGGGCTCTGCTTCCTTTTAGTGGGGGATGTATTCAGAAAGAAAACTCTGGGCCTTAGGTGTGCCCACAACTACTGAGATGTCATTGATTCTAGGTGCTTCCAGTGAACAGAACTGGGAGATATACATTTCTTTAAATTTGTGGGTTCATCTTGGTTTCTAGAATTCCAATCCAACACCAGAGAACTCTTCCTTACCTTCCCACTTTCCATCACTGCAACGGCCCTCCACCCACGGCTTCTCCTGCAGCGAGTACCCTGGCTCCCAAGAATACCAATACATTTCTTCAAAGCATGCATTTTAAAGCAGAAGTGCTTTCCTTCCTTCTTTCCCAGCTGTTGAAATAACTTATTTTGACATTCCTCAGTTTCTATAATTTTCTAGTTACTTTTCTCACATTATACACGTGTTGAGGTTTTTCTAAGTATATCTTCACAGAGATTTTACCATGTAGATGTGCTATTTTAATATTATTGTTCATCAATCATGCAAGGAACAATTCCCTTGGTTTGAGTAAGGCTGAAGGGGGTTATTGATAATAACTTCCATCTGCTTGGCAGCTTAGAGTTTACAAAGTCCTTTTTTACATGTTCTACTTCATTCACTCTCCATGTTTGAATTCTTTAGGTCCCAGACAAAATGAACAATAAATAAATTCTGAGCTTCATGGTTGTTTCACATAGTAGGGACTTGAAATAATGTCTGCTCATTTTCTTTCACTTAATTTTTTTCTGTAGATCACCTCTGTGTGACTCAAGCTGCTGATTTTTTAAAAAAGACACATTTAGAATCTGTGACTAATGAAAACAGGTATCATTTAAAAGCATGAATAATCTTAAGCAATAGGTAATCTAAAATGTTTTATACTCACTTTAACATTTTGTGCCATTGTTATTTCATAGGGATTTTATGTCTTCTTTGGATATATATTTTTAAAAAGACATCTGCTTCCTAAAGACACACCAATTACAAATGCCTTTAAAGCAGTGGTTCTCAAGTGTGGCTGCAAGAAGAATGCCTTGGGGACATGTGTGTGGGGGCTGCATCCCACAGGGATTAAATCGGAATCTCTAGGATAGGCATCAGTACTGTAAAAAACTGCCTGGAAGATTCCACTGAGAAGCCACTGCATGGGTAAGAAAGGCTGTGCTGAGGATCGGTGAGAGCAGCTTGGTTCACAGGCTAAGCACAAGGGAACTTGATCTGTGCCTCATTTCTGACGTAAAGATCGGTACTTAAAGTATGCAAGAAAATGTTTTGAGCTTAACCTTGCAATTGAAAGGCACTGAATACATTCTTCTTTTACTTAGCCAATATGATATTAAAGACCATCTTTTCTTTATTCTAAATGCCCCGCTCAAGCATCCTCATCTTTCAACTAGATTAATCTCTTTGAAGGGACAGCAAGTCCTCACTTAACATTGTCAATAGGTTCTCAGACACTGTGACTTTCAGCAAAACAGCATATAAAAAAACCAATTTTACCAGAGGTTAATGGATATAAACAAGAGTTAATTTCCTCTGATGGTTTTCTGGTCACAAAAACTTCTAAATAAAGACCCAAGACACTTCTCATATTAAACACTGAAATAAATGTGAGCTATGCATACATTTTTAAGAGATTAATTAAGATAAGTAAGATAATTATTTACCTGCTTATTCCAGTTCAGGGTTGCAGATGGTTGAAGTCTGTTTCAGAAGCTCAGGGTGCAGGACAGGAACCAACCCTGGACAGGCTGCCATCCCATCACTGGGCACATTCACACACATGCCCACACTTACTCGCACTGGGACCATTTAGACATGCCGATCCACCTAGCATGCACACTTTGGGGTGTGGGTGGAAACCGGAGTACCCAGAGAAAACCCACATAGACATATGGAGAACATGCCCACTCCACACTGACAGTGGCTCTGGCCAGGAATTGATTTTGTTTTTATCATCAACGTTATCACAAAATGATGTTAAACGACATAACATTATTTAAGAACCTACTGTACTACTCTGTCCCTAGTAAGTAGTAGGAACTGCTAAAATATACGTTGACTTGCAGTAAAGTCAGCCAGTTAAGGACCCACATGAAGATGTGGCTGGGCACAGTGGCTCATGTCTGTAATCCCAGCTCTTTGGGAGGCCGAGGCAGGTGGATAACCTGAGGTCAGGAGTTCAAGACCAGCCCGACCAATATGGTGAAACCCCATTTCAACTAAAAATACGAAAAATTAGCTGGGCATTGTGGTGGGCACGTGTAATCCCAGTTACTTGGGAGGCTGAGGCAGGAGAATTGCTTGAACCCAGGAGACGGAGGTTGCAGTGAGCTGAGATTGTGCCACTGCACTCCAGCCCAGACGACAGTGTACGACTCTGTCTCAAAAAAAAAAAAAAAAAAAGTTGTATTTTAAACACAAGACAAGTTTTGGGACCTTATGGGAGAATCTGTGAGTTGATTATGTGGGCAGTCATTGGATTTGCAAAGGTAGCTAGATGACTTTAATGATTATTCTTTAGAATGTAGCTTGTAGGAATCCTAACCTCTCTTCAAAAAAGGTGAAGTCTTTTCTTGTTGAGGATAGAGTGACAGTGGCATTTGGAGAGGTGTGCTGGTGTGATGTATGCCTCATAAAGGGGAATGGCATATGTATGTATTTAAAATTTCCCTGGTGATCATCCCAGATGAGAATGTGTTTTCTTTTAAAAATACGATATGTAATATCCTGCGTCCTTTCTAAAATTTAGGGTAGCAGAGTTTTGTGAATAACTTGGTGTTTCAGGACAACAGCATCCCAAGAGGTAACATGAGACTTCTGATCTAAGAGGCCTGCATTCTAGAAGCCCATACCTGGAAGAACATGTCCAGGTATTTCTGAGCTAGGGTCAGGGCTAATGCTGGGGAACGGGCGCCACCTATTGACAGCCCAAGTCACCCTTTCCCCTGCCAGGAACCTCCCTCTTGGTTTGGCTAAGAGCAGGTGTCTCAGAGAGGTTGGCCCCAGAAGACCCAGGGAGGTTGTCTGCAGTCCCCACTGTATTTCACGGGGAAGTTCTTGAGAATGCAGCCACACAACGTGAGGTGTTCTGAGTGTATGTCTTCCATAAGAATCTCTGTCAGGAAAAGATTGCACAATGTATCAACAGCCTTGGTGCAGAAAATAACAGAACCAATATTTGATTGAATGCTCTTATGTAAAGTTATGGATCTGCAACATCAGATTTAAAGACAGTTGTATTTCCAAGGCATGTGGGTGGCAGAGGGTGAAGTTTAGGAATTAACTCTGTTTTAGAAGGGTTTGAATCAATTTAAAGGCTTTAAAAAATAGAGGTTTGTTTTATTTAAAAACACATATTTAAACTTATTATTAAATGGAGAGCATTTAGAAAAGTGTTATTGTATATAGAGTTTTAGAACATGGACTGAGTGATGAGGCCCTGAGATACTACCGGTAAGGAGCCCAGAGTCTCCTGGCAAACCATTCAGTCTCAGGCTTCTGGCGTAGGAGATGGGCATGATCACTTGTCCTCTCAACATCACGTTGGGTCAGCTTGAAAAATGCACTAGAGACTGACAGCATGGACGGATGAACTTTGTTTCTTCCACTAGGAAATGCATCTGGGACACATGATTTTAATTGTGAGAAAGGCCACTTTCCAAATTTAATTGAGATCCAAAATTAGACTCTTTCTCTTCTCTTTGGTGGAAATTGTATCTCCAAGAAAAGACACTCTGGTTGAGTCAGTACACAAAAGAACAGGAGAGAGTGGAAGGACCAAAAGGGAAGAGAGGAAATACTCCTTCAGCAGCTAGAGAATGGCTTCACAAGGTATGGGCTTGGCAAACTGGCTTTCAGAGCTTCCCATTTTCGCCCTCAGCATCACTGAATCCCTGGGAGTGCCAGCACTACTCAGCCCAAAGGAATAGTACTAACAGCAGGGTTTGCTGGGTGCCCAGCACTGAGCCTAATGCCTTTTGCAGATAGCTTCATCCATTCTCCCTACAGCCCTATGCAGGCTCAGGAACAGAGGTTACAAGAACTTGCCCCAAACGCCAGAGCTAATAAATGAGAAGGCCAACATCTAAACCCAGCTCTGCCTGGCTCCAGAAAAATCAGCATTCTTGTCCATGTGAGTTCTGAACTTCTCATGGTGACTTTTCAGAAACTGCTAGTGGAATTATCTTGGAGCTAGAGAAAATAGGAAAGACTCCATAGCTTCCTTGTTTTTTAGATAGAAGAGGCTTATCCTGCACTGTGGGTCACAGAGGATCCCCTACTTTCTTTTCTTTCTTTCTTTTTTTTTTTTTTTGACTGAATACCACATAGCGTCTAAATCATAGTTTACACTACCTCAAATGGAAAAAGCAGTATTTACCTATTGACTTGAATGTATATGCACATGCAAATATATTGTGTGCATGCATCTTTTTTGCATGGAGTGGGGAAGTTGAACACTCCCCACTGAGGACACTGAGGACACTGAGGAAACAGAGAGCATTGAGGTAGTTACATAGTGCCAAGACATGGAGCCTGGGAGAAACAGCACTGAACCGGAAGTCAAAAGTTCTTGATTCTAATTTTGATCCTGCCGTTAATAAAAACACAACACTAGCTAACATTTGAATGCTTACAATGTATCAAGTACCATTTCAAACATTTTATATGTGTTAATTCACTTAATCCTCATGACCATCCTATGAGATAAGTACTATTATTATTCCCACATTATTGCTGAGAAAACTGAGGCACACAAAGGTTAAGTTACTTGCCCCAGGTCACACCAGCTAATAAACGCTAGAGAGTTAGCTTAAACTCAGGCAGTATGGCTAACCACATTTTTATGTAATATCTCTCAACTAACTGATTTATTGATTTTGTCAATGAATCTTTCTGGACTTTAGTTTTTCCCATTTATACATTTATATTTTAACAAATATTGAGGCCCAAGCCTGTGTAAGACCTTATACATCAGATAGAGATGGAAAAGACCATGAATGCTGATCCCCTGCCTCCCACAACACACACCCAGTGCAAAATGCAAGGGAGAGGAAGTCCACGTGCAATTGAGACTCCCAGGGAAGGCTGCAGGAGGAGCTGGCATTGGAACTTGATGTTAAGGTGGGAGACTGGCCCAGGAAGGGCATGTCAGCAGAGGTAACACCTAAGGTGTGTTTGGAGACTCTATAACCAGTCCATTTTGACTCAAGAATAGACTATTGGGCAGGGGACACTGCCAGAGAGAAAAATCAAGGTCCAAGATCAAGGAGTCACGTGCAGGACAATTAATCTGACAACAGCATGTCAGCCAAATTTGTGTGGGGAGAGTCTGGAGGCCAGGAGACCTACAAAGAGGCCAGAGAAATGCTCTGGCTGAGAGAACTGAGGACCCCAAGTTCAGTGGTGGAGGAGATGGGTTCTGAACAATGGGAGCTGATGCCAGAAACATCCAGAGAGCAGGGAGGGTGAGATGGAGTTGGGGAGATGGCACAGTGAGCAGAATGGCTGAAGAGAGACCAGCAATGGTGCAGAATGAAGACAGCTGCTCAAACTAAGATCCCTGTGGATTATCGAGGCAGACGCACTTGCCAGAGTTACTGGATTTGTGCAGAGGAAGCTTAGGGTGATGGTCATTAGAGGAGTGTTATGACAGCTACCTACTATGTGCCAGGCATTCTTTATGTCCAGCCTCCACCTCCATATTATCTCTAATCAACAAGAGTACTATTACACAGGTATGTGGACTTCAGTTTGAGGTTTTTTTTTATCCTTCCCCAAAGAAGCATTATAGTGTAGTGCTAAAAGGGCAGACTCTGAAGCCAAAAGACTGGAATAAGTAAATAAGTAGAGGAGCTACTATCATTATCTATCCTGGGTAGGATAGATATTAATTTTTCTGTACCTCCGTGTGTGCATGTGTGAGATGGGGGCCAGTGTTACCAACCTCATAATGTTACTGTGAGGATTAAATGAACTAATACATGTAACACGCTGGGCCTGAGTAAGCACCTGAAAAGTGTTAGCTCTTCATATGGATGAGTAAACTGAGGAGCAGAGACGGAATGATCTGGCTGAAGACACAGCCTACAGGGCTGGCATACCCAGCTCTGCCTGCCCCAAGGCCTCCTTCAGTCCTATAAGCCACACTGAAGTGAGCAGAGCCATAAAACAGAGAGAGAGAGGATCGAAGAGGCCTGAGGTAACAGCACAGTTAGGCGAAGAGAGGAGGACAAGGAATGCAAGAACAATCAAGAAGAAATTGGAAGAGCGGATCAGTTTTTCCTAGGTATAACTACAGTGCAAATAATTTATTGGCAAACTTTGCATATATGTACATGCATGCTCACATGGGTGCCTATGTATGTGTATTATTGGAAAGTTTCTTTTTTTTTTTTTTTTTTTTTTGAGATAGAATCTCACTCTGCCACCCAGGCTGGAGTGTAGTGGTGCAATCTCAGCTCACTGCAACCTCAGACTCCCAGGTCAAGTAATTCTCCTTCCCCAGCCTCCCGAGCAGCGGGGATTACAGGCACGCATCACTATGCCTGGCTATTTTTTCTATTTTTAGTAGAGACGGGGTTTTGCCGTTGGCCAGGCTGGTCTCCAACTCCTGACCTCAAGTGATCTGCCAGCCAGCCTCAGCCTCCCAAAGTGCTGGGATTACAGGTGTGAGCTACCATGCTCAGCCTATAGTTTCTTTTTTTAAAAAAGACTTTTATTTTAGGCTCAGAAGCACATATGCAGGTTTGTTGTACAGGTAAACTCACGTCATGGGGGTTTGTTGTACAGATTATTTTGTGACCCAGATACTAAGCCTTGTACCCAGTAGTTATTTTTCTCTGCTCCTCTCCCTCCTCCCACTTTCCACTCTTGAGTAGACCCTGGGGTCTCTAGTTCCTCTCTTTGTGTTCATGTGTTCTCATCATGTAGTTCCCACTTACAAGAAGAACAAGTTTTTAAAAGATCTTTTCTGTTTTCTTGATCATTTAAGTAATATGGGCTTGCTCTAAAAATGAAGACATCATGGAATGAAATTCCTAACTACCTCCCCTGCTCCGCTGTCAGACAACCACTGCTGACAGTCTTTAAACATAAAACCCAAACTCCCAGGACAAGACAGTGTTTTATAGAAGGTAGGGGAGGTGACTCTAAAAGAGGGAGATGGTGGGTGATAAGGCCGATGCAAGAGGGTCAGGGCCACCATATTGCTGTTGCAGAAGACAGATGGTGGAAGTCAGGGCAGGGGTAGGAGCTGGGGGAATGCAGGTCTGGTGGTTGAGTTTGGAGTTATTCTGTCTTGGCAGGGAGGGGCAGTGGGCCCTCACAGTTGCAGGGGTTGGAAACTTTTATTGTGTAATGGATTCCTTTGGGAGTCTGGTGAAACTTGTGCACTGGTTCTCAGAATAAAGTTTTAATGCCTAAAACGAAATACATGTGATTACAAAAGGTAAATACTTTGTGTTTGTTTAGTTACTTTTTTGAAGCAGAGTCTTACTCTGTTGTCCAGGCTGGAGTACAGTGGTGCTCTCTTGGCTCACTTAAACTTCCACCCCGCAGCTCAAGTGATTCTTGTGCCTCAGCCTCCCAAGTTGCTGGGATTACAGGCATGTGCACTATGCCTGGCTAATTCTTGTATTTTTAGTAGAGATGGGGTTTTGCCATGTTGGCCAGGCTTGTCTTGAACTCCGGGGCTCAAGTAATCCGCCTGCCTCGGCCTCGTAAAACACTAGGGATACAGGCATCCACCACCAAGCCCAGCCAAAAGGTGAACACTTCTATCCACAGACTCCTTAGCATTAAAATTCCTGCAAAGACATCTGGCTTTAGAATTAGGTACTTGTATAAAGTCTCCATCCTTAGAATTTGCCCACTGCCCTCCAGTCCTCAACACCCTGTCTGTACTGAAATCTGAAGATGGACCCTGAATGCAGAATGGGTCCAAAGCCCTAGTTTCAGACAAAAATTTTAGACAAAGACCTACCTTTGGTGATTTGGATGCCCTAAAATGTAAAGAAGTGTAAAACATCAACATCACCATTTACTTATTTAACAAGGAAGTGGGCACAGTGGAGAGTGCTTCAGAGACTTTATGTGCTGATCAAGTCCCCATCACCTTCCCAAAAAATCCTTCTGAGACCCAAAAGCAGGTAGTCCTGGTTGATTGGCTCATTGCAGGAGGTTCTTGGTGTATCATACATGCTTGCAAGATGGCTGGTGCATGTCCTCGTGGGGCTGGGTCCGTTCCCCTTGTGTGTGTATCTTCACACACACATAATTTGGCTGTGTGGGCAGGGAGGGGCACTACAAATATGATTCGACATTGAGACTAGTGTATATATTTGGGGTTTAGGTTTGCAAATGCAGTTCAAAAAATCAGTAGTGACTCTTTCTTGGACTAGGTGGAGAGCAGGAAGAAGGCTGGCAGCAGGTGTGGCTCGGGAAGATTGGAGAGGCACACTGGGGCACCCTCACTAGACAAGTGAGTTTCTGAAATGTTCCTTATTCCCTATTCACATGGAAACTGGCTGAGTTTGCCTAAGAAGTATAGAAGAGGCAAATCAATACAGTATAGAAGAGGGAATAATTCCAATAATTCCATTTACTATTCAATTGTATATGTATGTGTGTGTGTGTGTGTGTGTATATATATATATGTGTGTGTGTGTCCATATATATGTGTGTACATATATATATGTATGTGTGTACACATATATATGTATGTGTGTACATATATATATATATATATGCCACATGAGCATGTCAGTAAAAAAAGGGCCCATCTACCCCTTGCCCATAACTTGATGTGCAATTATCATACCAACTACATCCATTGTTGGAAGTACTATTTTGAGTTGGCCCTATGTAATGTGAAATGAAGAGAAAAAGTGTGTAGCAGAATCCTGATATGGAAATCCAGACTTAAAAACATTCTCTGATGGTTTGGCATCCTCAGGATAAATTGGTCATAGTTTTCAACAACTCAGATCAAAGCCAAATGCTGTTTGCGTTCAGACAGTGATTCAGGGACCATGTCTTATTTGGTTTCTTTGAAAATACAGCACAGACATTTTCTCATACCTTTGAGAGAAATATTTGGCCGCCAAATCTGTGCATTATAAATTTTATTGTACTCTAATATAAAGTTCTACATCGTGTCTCAAATGCCTCTTTCGGAGTTATCCCAGCATTTCTAAGCTGAGTTGCTTGTTGCAATGATGATCTCCTGATGTCATGTGAAGAAAAAAAAAATAGGCCAACTGGTAAAGAAAAAAAATAAATGAGAGTAAATAAAACACATATGGAACTTCTACTTTCAGAGTTAAAATGTATATGAGTGTGTATGCAAATCAGCCATCAAAATAGAAATGTAGACTGGGCCTGACTTAGGCACAATTATAAAGTAGTAAAGTTTGCCTTTTGTGGCCTTTTATTCCTCTGACCTGAATAGTTTTTCATAACCTCCACCTCTCTTTTTTCAGCCTACTTTATCACCTTCAGTAACCTCAGTTAGATATCAGCATTATCCAATTTCAGAACTCACTTCAGGACTCTTCCTTATGCCACAGATTTCCTGCTACTTATACTGTGTCCCCCCCATCCTCTGCCTAAAACCTTTGCTCATAAGAGGAAATTGCTTAAATGAATATTTAAAAAAATAATTAACTCACAGCCGAGTCTTAATTTGAATGAACAGGTTATATATATTTTGGAATAATTTCTTGCTTTTTCTACGTTCACTTAACAGACTATTGAGTGCCTATTTTGCAGAGAGCAATGGCTTTGGTGTGGGATGAATGACAGGAGAGTGAGGTTATAAGCTGGGCATGGCATGTACACAAAAGGTTAAACAGCTTGACAAGACAGAATAACAATTCGGAGATGATGCAGGCTGATTTTGTTTTATCTAAAAAAATGCTTTCATCTTACATTATGTGTGACAGCCACTGTTCTAAGCACTTAACAAATATTAACTCAGTCTCCAAAACAATGCTGTAAGGCAAATACCTGACTATATTCATTCTCGTTTTGCAGATAGAGAGACAAGCACAAAGAGCTTAAGTGAATGCCCTAAGGTTGCTCAGCTATTAAATGTGGAGTCAGGACTAAATCCCAGCAGTTTGGCTCTGGGGTCTGGGTTCTAATATTATCTCAGTTCAGCTTCTCCAGCTGCCAAGTGTGAGACCTAGACCAGGGCTCTGAGTTTGACTGTAGGAGCCATCCCAGGTGAGACACAGAGACCAAAGAGGGCTTTGTAACAATGGCTCTTCATCCTGGCTACCCATTAGAGTCTCCTAGGAAGCTTATAAAAAGTCCTGATGCCTAGATCCCATTGAGGCTAATTAAACCAGAATCCCTGGGGGGTGGGCCTGGCAAGTTTCTCCAGGTATTTTAAGGAGTACCCAGCACTGAGAACCACTGCGAGGAAGAGGCACTAGGACTGGATCCTCAAGGCTGCGGGAGATCTCAGGGAGGAGGGAGGAGAGGGAGGAGAGGATGTTGAGGTGGGAGATGGGTGGGGGCAGAACAAGGTCCCTCTTCATTCTCTTTTCTCCTCTTCCTTGACACCCTAACTTCTGTATCCTCCTCCAGCACCCCTCCTTCCTTCTCCTCTTCTTTGACTGTGTCTTCCCCCTTCATTCCTTCCCTCCCTTTGTTTTCTCACCTCTTCTCCTCTGGTAACTCCTTTTCCTCCTCCTTCCTGCATCCCCCTGCTACTCTCCTCTTATTTCCTTTTTCTCCTGCCCTACCTGTTCCTTCTAGTTCATGAGCTGTGGGTCATTTCACTTTACAATGCCTGTCCTTCCAGCAGAAAGTGGGTGGTGGCAGGGTGAAGGCTCTCAGATGGGTCGTGATACCCAGCCACAGTGTTCCTGAAGGAGCTAAAGCAAGGATGGCATGTACGTGGCCAGGCCCCAGATAGTATCAACAGCATTAAATACTCTAAGGACAATGCTCTGTGAGATCCCTGAGCCAACGGTGTTTGGCTCTGGGGGAGAAGGGAGAGAGGAAAGTTGAGAAAGTACATTACTTTTCTATTGTTGCTGTTACAAATGATCCTAAATAGCATCTTAAACAACCCACAATTTTATGTCACAGTTTTGTAGGATAGAAATCCGACACAGGTTTCCTTGGGCCAAGATCAAGGTGTGGCAGGGCTGTTGCCTTTCTGTAGGCTCTAGGAAAGAATTATTCCATTTCCAGCTTCTAGAGCTGCCCACATTCCTTGGTTAATAGCTCCTTCCTGCACCTGCAAACCCAGTAATATAGTCTGTGTATGGCTCTGCTTTCCTGAATACCACATCCATAATCCAGGGCTCACTTCCCTAGTCCACGATACTCTCCCCACCTTAAGGGCAACTAATTAGCAAACTTAATTCTGTCAACAGTCTTAAGTCCTTTTGCCCTGCAATCTAACATATTCACAGGTTCCAGGAGTTAGAATGTGGATTTTTTTTTTTGCAAGGGGCGAGCATTATTCTCCCTATCAGAGAAAGCCTTACAGAGTAAGACAAGGTGGATAGTAAAGGTCATTCTGTGTAGATAAAACAGCACGTTTGGAGGCTAGGGAGAGTGTGCAAAGCAGGCTTTGAGGAACTATAAGAAGTTCATTATCACCAGGTAGTTTTGTATAAATAGGTCAATATATATATAATTTATATAATATATCTTGTTCTTAAATTTTACATATAATTATGTTTATCACATATATCATCAACATATATTACAATAAATGTACTTCATGGAGGCAGCAGAGTGCTAGAGCTAAGAGCATGTGCCCTGGAGCCATGGGAGGCTGGGTTCTACTCTCACCTCTACCATTCATTAGCCCCTATACTGTGAGAATTAAATGAGATCAAGAATCTTAACTACTTTGCTCAGCCCTGGCACATAATAAGCCCTCAATAAATGTGAGTTGTTATCATTGCCATAATTAAACTGCGTCATCATGTATAACTCACCACCCTCACTTTCTCCCTAATGTCCACTTTTTGCTGGAAGGAAAAAGAAAGCAGTGACAGGAAGAACATTTCTGACTTATGCAATCTGCTGAGATAACATCGTTATTATCAAGTTCCCATTGTCTAACTGCTGGGCCCTAAATTCAATCTAGAATCTAAGGACTCTCTGCCCCTGTTGCTTATGCCAGCAGGCATATCTATAGCTAGAGTTTTAAATGACATTTAGTTATAAAACAGAAGGCAGAAAAGCATGGGGGTGGGGAGGATATTCAAGAATGAACTGAAACTTTCCAAGGTAGAATTAACAATAGCAGTGACAGCAAAAAGGCATGAAACTCAGAGATGCCTGGGCAGACACTTCTATATAATTCCTCTCTATTTCTGATTGCCATTCCAGGAAAACCTGGGTGTCTCCATTTTATCTAGGAATGAAAAAAATCCAATTTCAGTAGGAATTTGGAAATACATGTATTTCCTATTAGGTGCTGAATTCTGGGGCAACATTTGTTAACCAGTAACTGAGAACATGTAGAAATGGCCTGGCTTTTCAAGGTAGTTGTCTGACAACCAAATGGATAAACTATCTGACCCTCACAGGGTTGACTAGCTGGTCTGAAAGGGGGCATTGTGAAACTACTGGGGAAATGGAATTTCTCTTGCATAATATTACACTGACAAAATGGTAGGAGGGTCCTGAAGAGAACATGAATCATAAATTTACTTGAAAAAACCCACAGCCTGGATAACATAGCAAGACCACCCCCTCACCTCTACAAAATAAAAGAAATTAGCTGGGCATGTATCTGTAGTCCCAGCTACTTAGGAGGCTGAGGCAAGAGGATCGCCTGAGCCCAGGAGGTTGAGGCTGTAGTGAGCTATGATCACATCACGCATTATAGTTTGGGTGACAAAGCAGGATCCTATTTAGAAACAAAAACAAAAAACAACAACAACAAAAGACTAAAATGATGTCATAAAAACTAATTATAATATTTATTAGGTTGTGATCCCCTTGAAGTTTGTCTTGCTTATGTTTGTATTCATGATGGTGCCTGGAATACCTTAGGTACTTCTCTAAGTTGTTGTAATTACTGGTTTAAAAATTAAAAAGGATTTACTGACTCTCACAAATGAAAAAATTAAGAGGTCAGGTAGAAATCAGTTGTGGTTCCATTAGGGCTGTTCTCTGCAATCTTCTCCACCCTTCCCTCCACCAAGTGTGAGCCTTTGGTGTAGGCTGAGAAGAAGACAGTTTTGCTGCTTTTCTGTCTAGGAAAGGCCACCTCTCCAGTGGCTCTCTGGAAAGAAGAGAAGCTACCTTCCTTAGAAGCTATCAGATAACTTTCCCATTCACATCTCATTTAGCTCAAACTGGGTTACATGCCCATTTTTAACCAATCCCTATGGCCAGGGGAATGTCTTGTGTGGATTGACTTAGGCCCAGATTTATGAGCTATTCACTTTGACCAAGAAAGTGAGATTCCTCTCTGAATCATAGAGCCCATCAGTAGAGCTGGGGCTGGGGTCAATTTCCATTGAAGTGCTTGAGCTGGGCTCCTTATTAATAGGGGATGCCCCTGGTTTTACATGTGTTCTGGCCAATGTCACAATTCCCACTGAATCTTTGCAATAACTCATGTAGTGGAACTGAAGTCCCCCATGGTTTAGGAACCAGCTCAAGGTCTCTCAGTTAGTGGTGAGGTTGGGATTCCAGGTTTTCTGATTCCAAAGTCCATTTTTCTTCCAACATACCACCTGCCTGAGTGAATAAACAAATAAATGTCTTGTGGAAGCAGGGTTTCCTGCCTTGAAAGGGTAATAGAGCAATGGTTAGGTGGCAGTGGGGAGATAGCCCACCTCTTTCTGCCTCTGTTTTCTCATCTGTAAAATGGAAGTTGTGCTAGATTTCACCTGATTGGGATGTTGTGAGAATGAAGTGAAAAAATGTAGATCATGAACTTGGAGCCTTGCCCCCAGTCTGAAGGAAGTCAACACTTTTACCCAGAGCAGGTCTGCTTTGAGGGCTATTGGTCATTTGTTCCATGGACAATAAAATTACACTCTTCCCTGCTCTACAGGGTTAAACAAGAACAGAAACGTGTATATATGTGAAAAACTCCTGAGTGCTTTTAACATTGTAAGAAGTTAGGATTTGTGGAAAATTTCCAAGTTTCTTCAAACCCATTTGCAGGTATATTTAAGACGTGAGGTGAGTTGGGGAGGAGTCTGAAAATCCACTGAATAGCTTTTGTTCCAGAGCTTAATTCTGCCCGAAACTAACTAGTTGCTCTCAATTATCCTCATGTTCCAGTGCTGTGCTGCCTTCTTCATGTTCAGTAGTTTTTACATAATTCACCTTCTTCTCTGCACCCTCTCTCCCTATTTTCCATTTCTTATCTTCCTTTTTCTCCCCATTATTTAGTATATATTTTTATTTTGAGGCTGGAATTCAGGGTATGGAGCAGATGACCTGGTTTGTTAGTGGGCGCCAGACAGGAAAGGGTCACTAGTGCAGGGTACGGACAGGCCTCCTCCTTACTCTAAACACTGCACAGTCTTTGAATTTTCTTCCTCAAGGAATAGGAAGAAACATTTAAATCTTCAGTTTACCATAAAAAGCCTAAGGGGTATAGAAAGGTACTTCATATCATATTGTAGGAAATTATTCCTGCCTCCTCCACACTCCCTACACACTAGGTGTGCTCATCTGACATAAATCACAACACGCCTTGTACTTTATACACTTGCAGTGTGCTTTGCACACATTCAAAGAGCATCTGTTAGCTTCTTTTGGAACACTGAAATGACACACATATGTAATGATGAGTTGTAAGTGTTATTCACCATCTCTAAAGGTAATTCTTTCATTCCCTCATTAATTAATTCATTTATTAGATTAGCATTAGTTACTTACTAGTGCCCAGTACTATTGCTAGGCCATAAAAGGCATATCAAGAAAAGTAAGTTAGTCATTTAGTGGCACTTATAGAAGGCAGTTATAGATAAGATAGCATCATGATTAGGTAACTGATTTTACAACATCACATATAGTTGGTCAGTATAAATGTTAAATGGTGAAAGAATAACTGGCTGCCTGTAGAATATTATATATATATATGAATTTATGTTTGTTTTGGTAAGCTCTTTGTAGATAGATATACCTAAGTAATATATCAAGGAATACTTTGTCACCCTTTCCCTGAATTTTATATGCATCTCAGCTTGGTTTGTATAAAAAAGGAAGAAAAATTTCACCAATTAGACAAGATTGAGAGATATTGTATGGAGTAAAATATTTCAAAATTTGTTCAGTTGCATTTGGTGTGATACATTCTAGACTCTGATTTACAGTTTTGCCTTTGAAAGGAAAAGAGTTATGATGCTGTGAATGTGATAGGTGTAAGAATGTTTTTGAAAAATTGCATCACTGATTTGTATGTAAATTGGAGTCTGTGCTGAACATGTTTGTGAGACATTAGTAGAAAAATCAGCTTAAGTTTTCTTAGTATATCACACACTGATAACGTGGAATTTGCGGCATTCCACTATTTGTACTACTCACTCAGGAAAGTAAAATGGAAATTTTCCATTTTACACATTTAGTTCCCCTTCTTAAAGTTGGCAAACATTAACTTTTTCCGCTGCATTTCTACGTAATTGGCCTCTTGCCAGCTAATATGTGTGTGTGGAGTGTGACTGTGTTTGTGTGTCTGTGTTTTAATAGCTAGGCATACTATCACTGGTGCTATTAGCTCAACTTATCTGTATTTTGAGTTTCAAACTTGTTTCCTTTCATGGACACTTCATGGCAGTGGGAATCTGATCATAGTTCTTTGCAAGTTTGTAAGTGGTTTACTGTCAGAGCACTCAGAGTCACTCAAATAACAGTTGTGAAGCTTTGCTGTTAGGATGTTCCTTCAGGAGTGTTTCCTTGCTATGGGACTGTGGATGTTCCTATTTTGTACTCTAGCTTTGAGTGAGCTGCTTGCTTCACAGGACTTAATGCTTTCTGTACCTCTTCTAAGGCTGATTCCTCTACCTGAAATGGTCTCCTTTGCTTAACAGTTTTCTACTCATTCTTCGAAATTCAGCTCAATCAGCCAAGCTAGTCCATGTCACATTGCAGGAAATTATTCCTGCCTCCTCCACACTCCCTATAAACTTCATTGTACTCATCCAACATTGATCACAGGATGCTTTGCACTTTATACACCTGCAAAATGTTTTATACACATTCAAAGAGTATGCACAATTATTTCCTAGTACAGTAATGTTGGTTGAATCTGGGGCTTCTAAACTGACATAACTAGCTCTGCTTCTGTCTCTCTTTAATAGTTTATTGAGCTTCAACTTCCTTGCTTCTAAATAGAAGATTATTCATGACCATCGCATACAACTGCTTTGAGGATTAGATGAAGTAATACATGCAGAGTCCCCATTTCTTGAGGGTTTGCTATAACTGAGACACTGGGCAAAAAGTTTTCCATAATATCCTCCCATGTACAATGCCTACAAATGTTAATTCCTTTAGTCCCAATACTTGGACAGAGTGTGTACTCACTGAATATTTCTCAAATGAATGAGAACTGGACTGGAGTTGGCAGCAAGGGCCTGTCTGCTGAGTCAGCTGCCCTGAGTCAGCGGTTGAGGCACATACAACACAGGTCTCTAGAGACGGAAGATACTGACTGGGCTTCAGTTCCCACCTATCTGGCTGAAAGGTTGCCAGAGTGTGATTCCTAAACACAATGGAAAGTTCATGGGTAGGGGAGAGAATCATTTCAGAACTATATTATTTCCTTTCTCACTGTCTCTCATTACCACCCTCCTTCACCCCTGCTGACCTCTTCTGCCCAGAAGAGGTATAGATCTCATTCTGAGTCACTTCAGGGTTGTATTGGTACAACAACAACTGCATTTTTACTATAACCCATGGAATATGTTCTTATATATTGTGTAGGTCTGTTCTTATTGCAGAACTACAGAATCTTGGCCAAAAAAAAAAAAGAAAAAATTCAACCAAAGTACTATAACCCTTTAGTGGTAAATATTTTAGGAATGTTAGAGGCTCATGAAAATCACACCTAAATAAAATGACATTCCCACTCTTGGGCTCCTATAAATGAAGAAATTTTGGGGATCTCCAGTTTGATGACTCATAACTTTCCCAGTGTTTTATTTTCATAAGCCATTGATTAAAGTTGGGTGTAGCACTATATATTTTTTGTCTTCCAGCTAAGCTGTTCCCATCAGTTGGGAAGTTTTAGAAGCTTCTGCAAACCCCTAGGATACCATTCTATGCATCAAAACCATTGTATTTGAAATGATATTTGAGGGACATTGGAAAGGTTTTTTGCAGCCTCCACCCAGGCTTGTCTTGCTCCTGGGGAGCCATTGTACAGCACAAGAATCTGATGAACAGAAGTTCCCATGATGCATTAAAGGGTTAGTCTTCCCATCTTGCTGTGTTCCTGAAGGCTGGAGTTAATAAGGACGAGTTTTATGGTGAATGTCAGGCATGTTGCAATAACTAGCCACAATGGAATAGTCATGGCAATTTCCACCACTTAGTTTCTTTGTTTTTGTGATGTTGCTGCATGCTTCATTTATGAGTATTTTCTTTTCTTATAATATGTGGTTGAGCCCATCTACTGCCATCGTGGGCTTGGATACTTGTATTTAAAAGAGATGAACAGAGAGAAACTGTAAAATTGACAGAATGACGTATCCTAAACTCTTATTAATTTATCTTCCTCCACCTCTGCTGACAAATATTCTGGTGATTGATATTCTGATGAGTTCGTGTCCCAAGGAGAAGGAAGAGAAAAGAAAAAGTACTATGGAAACCAGGCTTCTTTTGGTTATGTTACCATCATGGATACAGACCAAGCCTAGTAATATTCCCACTGAAATTAGATAAATGAAAACTGCCAGCAGACTTTTAGGTTTGACTTTCTTGGGTAAGTCATTTGTGTCCTTGAGGACTTCTATCTTTATCAGAGCATCTACTACCTGATTGCTAATTTATATTGGAGTGGGAGCAGGAAAATAGAATATAAAGACTTGTGAAATTCTAAAAGTGTCTGGTGGCATCCTCACTCATTTCATTCATGAAGGTGAATAATCCTCTCGACTGCTGAAAGGCCTACCCGGAGCATATTGTGTACATTACATACCTAGATTCCCAAGATCAACACAAGCAGAAGGGGTGGTGGGTCAGGTGGGGTATGAGGCTGAGGAAGTTGAATTCATAAGGATAAAGTGCCAATTTATAAATGTAACATACGCAGGGAATATGCCTCCATTCCTAACAGCCTGTGTTCAGAATTGTATACCTTTGCAACACTTTCATCACCTTCGTCTCTTCCCTGCCTATACTTGGAAAAGGCATCCTTAGTGTCTCACCTATCCAGCTTCAAAGTTGTCAAGTGCAACCGATGCCGTATTTCGAACCCACCCTTCTGCCATTTTTCACCGTGTTACTCTCTCCGTGGCTACTACTGGATTTTTTTGTTTGTTTGTTTATTATCTGACACCAAATCCTGTCTAAACGCTAAATACTAATACTTTTTCTTGCTGAAATAAAAGTCAGTTTAACAAACAAGGCTGGGAAGAAAGGAGAGAGAGAGAGAGAGAGAGAGAGAGAGAGAGAGAGAGAGAGAGAAGTGTGTGTGTGTGTGTGTGTGAACGCGTCAAGAGGGAAACACAAGCACGGCCTTCGAATTGGCCAGCCAGGCGACCTGCGAGCCCGCCCCCACTCTTCCCCCTCCCCCTCCGGCGCTCACACTCAGGAAGCAGCTGGCTACAGGCCGGCCCTCACAGCCGCACACACATCCACACTCCTCGCCCGGCCGCCTCCCTCCCTTCCTCTTCCCCCTTCCCCTCTCCCTGCAGCAGTGTCCACACTGCGCCGCCAGGCCAGCCCAGACCGCGGCGCGCACGGGCACCAGCGCCGAGTGCCGCAGCCAGCCACCCCTCCCGGGACCCCCTATACGCCGTCCAGCCGTCCAGGGTCGCACCCGCGCTCCCCCAACGGAACCCGCCAGCAGCAATTAGCCAGCATCCTGGGGTTCGCCCCCAGACGCATCCCCCGGCCCAGGACGAGGATGAACAGGACAGGCGAGGCACAGAGTCGCAACTCAACTTTTTAGAAACATTATTTGCGTGTGTATGTGTGTAACAGGGGAGAATGAGCTGATGCCGAGGGTCCAGCCACCCCGCCTCTGCCTCCTCCTCCCTCTGCAGCCGCTGCCCTCGCAGACGCGCGCGCACACACGGCACTTGGGCCGGGTTTCCGTGCTCCGTTCCCCGGCTTGGATGGGGGTTTTCATTTCCGAAGGAGGCAGAGCCCGCAGAGCACGCTGAAGGGCTGGAGCCCCAAGTAACTCCTCGCCAGCGCTGGCCACCCGCTGTCATTCGCACTGGCTGGCTGGGGGAAGGGACCCGCACACCGGGCTTTGTTGTGGAAATCCCGGTTACCTGGTAAGTGGATGCCATAGGAACTTTGTTCACAGGCGAGAGACAGGGAGAAACCCGGCGCTTGAGAGTGTGGGGGAGTTAAAGCTCAGAGACGCAAACTAGGGATTAGAAATAGTTTTCCACGCTGAGCTGGTGGCGTTCGCGCGGGTTTAGGGATATGCGCACGGCACCCCCCCCCCCCCCCACCCAGAGTCACAGGTCACTGAGAGACCTGCGCTTACTGAGATTGATAGCAACAATTAAGGTCCAAACTGTGTTCCTGTCAATGGCCGAAGAGCGCCCAGTGTAGAAGACAGAAAGAGCAATAGCGTTTTAAAGTTTCGCCAGTTAGGAACAGTTTTTGCTTTTTCTTTTCAAGTAGAGGGGGCAGAGGGGTACACAACCAGGGCAAGTTACATGACGCACGGGCATGGGGCGCGCCACTCCGGAGTCCCCACTGAAGGGAAACTTTGGCGAAGTGGGAATTGATGGGGTGACGTGAGGATTCTCGCGCACACACGGAGCTGTAGTTGTCTTTTCAAGTTCCACGTGTTTGTGGAGCTTCACGAAGGCAGTTTTCCACGCCTGTGTCTCATCCAAGCCGGTGTCCCCATGGTTGTGGGAGGTGGTCAGATTGAGGGTACCGGCCTGGCGACCCGCAGCAGCAGCCGCCGGGTCTATAACTATAACCTCCCACGCCGCCAGTGCGCAGACACAGCCAGACACGAACCCTCCTCTCTGGGTTCGTCACCTCGCGTTTACATTTTTATGGGGCCCGACAAAATGTCAGCACTGTTTGGAAAATGTCTCAGTCTCAGAGACTTTGTCCTGCACACGGCTCCAGTCCCTATAAATGACCCTGTGTGTATTTTGAAGTCGGCCCGGGTCGCTCTCTGGAAAGCGTGAGTGAGCTGCCGGCTCTCTCCTAGACACACACCTTGCCCCGAGCGACAGTTCCAAGTTACTCACTGGAGCTGACAAGTCACCTTGGGGACAAGAAAGTCACCCAAGTGTCTGGAAATCTTGGCCCTGGCTGATTTGTCATTCTATGGATGATTCAATTAGGTACCTGGCGGGAGAAACTTTGGGGAAGGGTTTCTGACTCCGCGTTTGCACCCTCCGACTTCTGGAGGTGTTTGGGAGACGAGAAGCGAAAGGAAACCCGAGGGTTAGGACACTGGCTCAGCGGGGCCCGGGGGCCAGCATGCGGGGGCTGCGAGCGCCGCTGTAGCTCCCTTCGGCTCCAGGCTCCGGCCAGGCCGGGCCACGCGCGCAGGTCTCGCCGCCCGGGCTTCCCAGCCGCGGCGCCCTTCGGCCCTCGACTTACTCAGGAGTTGGTTACACAACAGGAAGCCGGCACTAGTTTGTTTTGTTTTGCTGCGTTCGCTGGCTCGCTCGCTCACGGGGCAGAGGGTTAGGGGCGGAGGCGGCGGGGGAGTGACGGGGTCTCAGCGGCGCGCACCCTGCCGGGCGCTGTCGCCTCCGCCTCCGGACCCGCCCCTAGCTCCGCGCCCAGGAACCGGGACGTCCGACCCTGGCAGCGAAGCTAGCAAGGAAGGGAGCCGATAAGGGCTGCCCTCCTCCTGCCTTGTCCCACATGCCTCTCCCCCGCCCGGCGGCCCCGGCACCTCTGCAGACTTCTCCAGCCCACCCCTTGGCAGGAGCGGTCTGGACGACTAACGAGGTCTCCGCCCCCCTGCTCTGTGTGCCTCCCCACGCTAGGCTGCTCTGGCAACAGCTTGGCCATCGCATCTCTGGAGCATCAAAACCCAGGGCAGAGGTAGGGGGCTACCCTGGGAATCGCAGGGAGCAGGGTCCGTAGACACAGGACTCGTGCAGGCACGGCCCCGTTTCACAGACAGGAGGGCTCTTGTACCCTCTCCCCGAGCCGGTAGAACCACCTTCCTCCAGGATTTCAGCATCTCCCAAGAGTTGGGGCCCCAGGGCCCTGGAGTTTGTGAGAAGAGAGAAATTCTGTAGCTCCGCCAAGTGGACCAGTTCCCTTTAGTATGGGACCAGGAATCTCAAGGATAGACTGTTAAAACTAGAGTGGACCTTGGCGTCACTTACTGGTGAGGAAACCAAGCCTCAGAGACTTTGGGAGTTTTGCCCTAGGCCTCACAGCCAGTTGTTGCACACCCAGGACAAACCCCTAAAGTTCTCAGTTATCCGGTCAAGAGATCATTCCTTGGCGCGAAGACGAACTCAAGATAAATGCAAAGTCTGGTTCTGTCCTCTCTGAAAGCTTTGATGAGTCATGAATCTACCTTGGGAGTTAGCCAGACGTCTGTTTCCCCCTCTGTCTTGTTCCTCACTGGACCTCCCTTTTTAGACTAAACTTTTCTTTTGGTACAAATCGATTTGTGTTCGTTTAAATCTTCCTATTTCTTCTCTTTTATCTCCTCCTAGTTTGTTTCCAGTGGTTCTGTGTGAAGCAGGTGCAACCTGCAAAGGTTTACAGAAAAAGAATCCGCCATGATGAAGGTCGTTCTGAGAAAGTTTGAAGCAATTTAGACAGCAGAGTGTGACATTATATGCATTTTCTTTCTTTCTTTCTTTCTTTCTTTCTTTCTTTCTCTTTCTTTCTTTTCTTTCTTTCTTTCCTTTCTTTCTCTCTCTCTCTCTTTCTCTCTCTCTCTTTCTCTCTCTTTCCTTCCTTCCTTCCTTCCTTTCTTTCTTTCTTCCTTTCTTCCTTTCTTTTCTTCCTTTCTTTCCTTTCTTTCTTTTTCTTTTTGCAATTGAGAGCAAACTGAGGATCATCTTTAACCGTACTACAGTTTTCATATATTTTTTTACTAGTTACCTGTACAGCCAAACTAGCTTTATGGCTACCTTTGAATGCAATTTTTTCTCTATTTTCAAAAACCTTTCCTTATTGGTAGTTTGTTAATTGCTTTCTTTTTTTGCCCAGAAGACTCAGTAATCCCTGAGTACATCAGTTTAACTGCTGCTGACTTCTCCCGTTGGTTCACCTTAGGCCACTTTGGTACAGCATCTTTTCTTTGATCCCCTAATCCCACTGAAGTTCCTTAGTAGTCGTCAGGTTATCAGAGGTTGAATACCTAAGGTTAGTTGGTTTGCTTGGAAGAAGTGATCATCACCTCAAATAAGAAAGGAACTCTTTATTGGGGTGGTGGATGGACTCCAAGATCCACGTAATGGGTAAAATTCCTACTGAGCTAAAATAGGCTGGGATAGGGGAGGTTAAATAATACCCAGATAATGTTTTTTATCAACCCTGCTTTCATTGATGCAGGACAAAGTTGCCTTTCTGCCATTTTGGAAGAGAGCTCAGTGTTCTCCATCTTTTTTTTTTTTTTTCCCTCTGACTGTTCTTTCCTGCTAGTTAATTAAGCCTGAGGACATTAATTCTTTCCACTGTTGTCTCTCTCATATTATAGTTACTGATCTTTGTAGTTGGAGAGTTAATTTACTGTTCTCCCAGATTATAGAAGATGTATTTCTTGAAGGAGATAACTCAGAAAGTGGCAGCACATGCACATTCTCATCTCTGGAGAAGTCATTTTCTGTGTTTCTGTAATTATTTTCTGTAGAGGGTATTATATTGTAAATAAGGTGGAAATACAGGACTTAACTGTTCTACTTTTCCCTAAGTTTGGTTGGTTCATAGACTCTATCAGGATTGGGGAAAAAAGGCACATAGGAAATCTATATGATTAAAAAAAAAAACCTGTTGCCATTCTCATTCAAGGAAGATGACACGTAACAAAACCTTTGAAATGACATTGATACATAGTTTGATTAAAAGATGCCCAAGTCCCCAGTTTTCCTAGTTTCCCACTTACTTTTTGACACAAAACCTAAATTTTCTGTTGAGATAAAATAAGATATCCTTACGGAAAAGCGCACTTATCTTGAGCTTGATGCATTTTTTGCAAGCGGAACACACCCACATAACTAGCTTCCAGATCAAGAAACAGAGCATTACCAACACACCAGAAACATCTCTCACACTCCATTCCAGCTAGCACCTCTGCCTAACGTAACCACTGCCATGGTTTTTAGCAGATATATTAGTTTTGTCTGTTTTACAAGAATATCTTATGTAAATGGAATAATTCAATATGCGCTCTTGGGTCTGGCTTCTTTCTCTCGACACAGCAACCTTTTAGTAGGTCAAATAATTTGGACTCCCCTTTAAAGATGATGGAAACAGTCTGGCTTGCAGAAATTAGTTAGTGAGGCATTACTTAATGTGATAGAATTAAGGAAAAACACTAACCAAACTGAAGCCATATTTATATTCTGATGACAGTCTGGTTAGGAAGACTAAACAGACACAAGTGAAATGTCTGATGTGACACCAGGGTAGGTGAGCAGGAAAATCCAGAGGAGATCCTTCCACTAAGACAACCCAGAGTGTATATCACCGTCTCTTGGTGAGGGCCAGTAACCCCCATAATAAAAAAAAGTATAAGTGCCTGGTTTCAGTACTAAACTGTTCATTCACAACTTTTAGCTGGGATTTTTCATTGTTCACCAGTAGGCCAAGATAAAGGCAAGAATAACATGCCTACCCAGAAGAGTAGAGTAGAATTTCTGTGCTACTTTTTCCTAGTAGAAAAAGGAATAAACTAGGAAACATGCAACTGTAATTAAACTGGTTCCACAAGTCATGGGATTCATGATTACGGTTACACTCACTTATATTTTATTTATTCAGGCAATACTTTATAGATGTGGGTTATAATTATATATTTATTTCATTTATGCCATATTTCTCAGCATGAATGATCAGTACAAAATGAACAATATAAATAGAATAAATGTATGTGAATATGTAGATGTAACATAGAATATATGATAAATGTATTGTGAAAAATATAAATATATAGGTATAGTAGTAAAAAAATCTATGTACATGTAAGGGCTGGGGAAGGTTCAAAGATTAGCTGTAACCCCAAACTTAATAAAATTAGAATTTGTACAGGGAAATGGAACATAGGCAAATAACTGTAATGCAGTGTAGAAAGTTATGAATGTTTAAAAAGAGGCATATAGAGTAAAATAACATTTATTGGGTCCTTTTATGTACTGAACAGTGTGCTAAGCATGTCACATGCATTCTCATTTATTATTCTGTAATTTTTTTTTGAGATGGAGTTTTGCTCTTGTTGCCCAGGCTGGAGTGCAACGGTGCTATCTTGGCCCACTGCAACCTCCGCCTTCCGGGTTCAAGCGATTCCCCTGCCGCAGCCTCCTGAGTAGCTGGGATTACAGGAGTGTGCCACCATGCCTGGCTAATTTTGTATTTTTAGTAGAGATAGGATTTCACCATGTTGGTCAGGCTGTTCTTAAACTCCTGACCTCAGGTTATCCATCTGCCTTGGCCTCCCAAAGCGCTGGGATTACAGGTGTAAGCCACCACACCTGGCCCATTATTCTGTAATGTTACGAACTATGCACAGTAGTGACATTATCCCCATTTTGCAGGTCAGATTTGTAGATACTAAAAAAGGATTAAGGAGGGCCTAAAGTGGGTATTTGGGGTGGGCCTAGAGGGTGAGTAGGATCTGGATTTGGGGGAAAAGAAAAATTAAGGAGTATGGGAAAGACCGTCAAGGTGGACTCTAAGGCAGTGTGTAGAATGAATGGAAACAAGGATCCAGCCACATTCCACTTTGGGAAGAAAATCAAGGAATTTGTAAAACTTCAATCATGAGGTTCTCAGTAGCTGAGGGCATACTTGAGTCAAGGACAGCTGGTGGGGCCATCCTTGTCTGATGTGGTCTCTTCAAAGCTAGGAACAAGAATGACTGCGCGTTCCTTCAGGCGCAGCAAGCCTTGCTCAACTGCAGATGGGCAGATAGCATCACAGTGCAAGATCAGATCCTGTCCTATGCTCCATGATAAAGAGATCAGACTTTCTGAATACCAGTGATTTCTAAAGCTCTGAGCCAGCCCCATCAAATTTCTTTTATAGGCCTGGGGAATATTGTACACAGAAAACCAACCAGGAGCCAGGGCTAGTTGTGAATTCTTGTTATTCTTGTGTGTGAAGAAATGGATTAATGTTTTCCCAACCTTTTCAGCATGACTGATAGATTCCACTTCTGTCTGTAACTTGGCTGAGTCATTCATGGAGGTTTTCAAAAAATCTTTTTAATAAATATGTTGTCATGTTGGTTAAGGGCCTAGTCATTGTTGTGGACATTCATACTTCTGCAGTGATGTCAGTGAACGTAATTTAACTTGTGTAAAACTACTGTCTACCAACAGCCAGAAATAGTTACATTGGTCACTTTTAAGCAATAACTATGTTGAAGGAAAAAAGTCGCTCAGTTACATGTGTGATGGGGGTACAATAAGACGCCTAAATATTAGGTTTAAGGAGTGATACATTTTATTTCTAGAATCTTCCACAGGTAGATGTTACCCTTTTTAAAGGATTGTGATTTTTAGCCTTGAAAATACCGAGTCATGTGGACTGCATAGTTAGTTATACAGACTAAAGGATAATGAATGGTCTTTTCATTTGCCACATTTTATTTCATATGTACCCTCTTGTGCGAGGATGGGCTTTTTTTTTTTTTTTTTTCCTCAAAAGGAAAAATCTCCATTTTATATTTCTGAAGAATAAGCTTTTGTGTCCCAAACCCTGGCCATGTGCTGTTCACTTTTTGCAATTCAGGTAATTAATTCAACAGTGACATCATAGGGAATGTGTTCATTTTTCCATTTCAAATTCCTCTTTTCAGAATCTGATGGCTAACTCATATTAAGAACACATTTTGAAAGACTCAGTTCTCAAAGACATTGTGTGTTACTTTAAACTTTACCCACTTTAGCAGTGTAAGAGGGGGGTTTGATTCCAGGGAAAGTTATCTGTCCTCTGCAGTGAAGAAGATCCAAAATTGTCAGTAATTTTGATCCTGATTCTGTCAGTTGGTTGATCAGTTGTTACTAATTGAGCACGATTGATCAATTGATATTTATTGCACAGTGAAAGATAGCAGTGGTAGGAATGCAGCTTTGTATCATTTAATCCTTATGTTTTATAAAGCCAAAAATGTAGAACCTTTAGATCCTTTCTGTTCTTCATTCCAGTTATATTTTTTAATTTATTTTACTTCGACTGTTCAACTCCGTCTATACCTGCAGATGTTCTTTGTAAGTACTTGAGTGGGCAATTAGTCAAAATGCTTTTCAACAGTCACTTTTATTTTGTTTTGACTGTGACTCATCCTACAGTATATTTTTTGTCTTACCCAGAAGACATATATGCATACAAATGGTCAGATAGATACACCCACAAATAACTGCAGTAAAACAAATACTTGACCATTAATAGATTTGATGCACTCCAGTAGCCTCTATTTGATTCTATTAGTCCTAGTTAATCAAAAAATACTTTCTCTGTTGAATAATTAATCTCATGGACCACCAATGAATTGCAATCCAGTTTGAAAAACACTACTTTAAAATGAATACTTCTTTAAACGTAGATGTAGGAACTTATAGCCTTATGGGCCCGAGGTATGGTACTTTCTGAACTTATTATGTTTGTCTTCAAAATCTTTTTGGTTCCAAGTTCATTTGCATTTTGTGTGAGTTCTTATAGCTGACCAAGAAAATCTTTAGTTAGCCCCTTCTCCCTTGCCATTTTTGGTAGGACCGTGGCTCTCTAGACTTTTCTGTACTCATTGATGAGTTAATGACTGAGGCAAAGTAAATGAAACACTTCTAAGTAATTGCTACTAAAAGCTGTGACATTCAGTAAACCAGGAGGATATGAAAGTTATATAGATGCACCGAAGAGTGGAAAGTGGATTCTAAGAGGGGTTATTGAACTTTTAATATTGCCCTCCAGCAGTATATTCCTGAAGGTCCTGAATTTCCTCCAGCAATCTGTAGCCACTATCATTGTGTGGAAGGTTTTTAACGCTACTTCTGATTTTTAAATGAGGATTGACTAGGAGAAATAAATTCCTGAATTGGATGTGGTTATTCCTTTTTTTCCTACTCCCTTCCCTTTTCTCTCCTTCCTTTCCTCTGTGTCCTGTTCATATTTACTACCCATCTTTTGAATGTGATAGCCATTAATTTAAATTTAAAGTGACATGGCCAGTCCTTTCATTCTAGAAACTTAGGGAAGATTATTTTAATTTTTGAGAAAATTTTATAAAATATAAAAATGAAAAGGTGAAATATATCTATCTCTAATTAGATATAGATAGCAAAGGGTTTGAACTCACAGATAAAACAAAGTCAGTGTTTCTGTTAGGTGAGGTCCCTCATGTTCATTACATTATCTTTTCTGAGTGGTCTTTGGAAGAATAGTCTTGAAGAATCTTTGCAGAGGACATTAATTTGTCTTCATATTTTTCAATTGGAATAACTCAGAAATGAAACCTCTTTTATTTCATCTTATTGGCGATTGTATTGCTTAATTAACATTTGTATATCTCAGTGTTCAGAATAAATGTATTCATAGAATTACCAACGTTAGGACTTGGGAATGCCCAAGTGAATAGGTTTATACATACTATTTATTAGACATAACCTTCCTAACTTTCTGCTCCACATTTCAATAATGAGGAATTAGCTCTGTTTCTATGTAACTTCTGTTGTAAATTCTATGAATTTGTCAGTTTCACTGAATAAAGTTATGGAACCACAGAAATGATCAAACTCTACCTTGTTATGGGTTACCATATCATAATATAGTACCCTTCAGTTTCAGTTTGGAGAAATAATATTGTACACATCCAATATATTTCCTCTATAATATCCTCTAGTTTTATAGGCACATGTTTGCACTTTCCTCTTGTTAAAATTGCAGACAAGAATAATTTTGATTTATAGGTGACATCTAATATAGCTGTGTTTATATTGTTGCCAATAAAATGACTTACATGATTGGTTTTTGTTTATACAATCTTTTCTGAGGAGTCAGTCACCTGTGTTAGGACAAGGTACATTCTGCTTATTTAAATGAACTCCTAGGATCTAAGAACATTCAGCTCTATCTGTCCTTGATTGAATTGCAAAATGTGCTTCACACTGCAGCCGTGCATGAGAATAACTTATATTATCTATCAATAGGCTTTTCATTTCTATATTCTTCTGGCTACAAAAGCTGTAACAAGAGAAGCCCATGGGAATAGTAGGGGCCTATTAACAATCAAGGCAGCGATGTTGAAAAGGCGGCATTAATGAAATTATACAGTCATGAACCCGAAGGGAAAAAATAAAAAGAATCAATAAAAACTCTTATTGTAGATGGCTTAGACAGATATATAAGAAGGAGACTCAGAAGCAGTTTGTTTGCTGGCCAGTATTTTGTGCCTCATTCTCAGGTTTTGTATGCACAGTTAGAAGGGCTTGTGGCATAAGAAATGGAAAATGTAACAAAGGCTAAATGTAGCCTAAGGAAATGAAATGATGTATGAAAATTAATAATTAACTGGCTCATCTGATGAATTATGACTCTAGATGAGTCTATTAATGATATTTACTAAGAAAGGGCCTTTGGCTGTAAATAAGCATTATAGAAGTCGTGTTTTTGAAATTTTCTGGAATGGATGAGTTAACATTTCTTGTTGTTTATTTAATCTTTTAATCCATGACGAGCAGTGCCTGGAGCCTTGGGTAGAAGGTAGAGTTATGATTTTATATTTTGATTAAAGTCATGCTTTTTCAGAAAACTAGGGGAATTACTAAGTGGTTTTGTGCCTTAGTTTCTTTAGGGGTTAAGTAATTTCTTCTCTGGCCTGATTTACGGAAGTGTGTTCTAAGAGTTTGAAAGTGGTCAAAAGGAAAGATTTACTAACTTTCATGTTGGCTCATGTTAGCAGAATGAACATTTTTATTGTAGGAACCAATGTAGTATTAAAACTCTAACTATGTCACTGTGTCAGATCCAAAATGTCCTAAATCTCTACCTCTGGATACTCCTTGCTTTTGCTTTTGCTTGTTTCTTATTTCTTTTGTCTTTGTTATTGGTAGCCTAGGGTAGAGTAAGTAGTTGGATGGAAAACAGAGGAGAAAATGCTGACTAGAATAATGTGATTGGATTTTTAACTAGAAAGGTGCCCTTTCAGTGGACTCTTGCCAGTTAAGTTTTAGACACTGATTAGTTGTGGTTTTGCCTTTTTGGCAAAGTGTAAATGTAATGTTAAAATTTATTCTTCATGGTTATGGTTAGTATTGTGCATTGACACATTGCTGTTGGGTAAGCCTATCAGCTCGTACTTTGATGGGGGTAGTAGAGAATGCTATTATTTTTGTTTCTTTGTCTGCCCTCTAGATATAAATGCCGTAGGTGTAAAATCTACATATTTACTACTGATTATAGCAAATGGGTGTTCTTGATAGTCTTTCTTTTCTGAATTGCCTGACATAAGAGAATTTCAAGAGACCATAGTGAATAGATCCAAACTCCTCAACCTTTTATGAATGAAAAACTGTAAGTCCAGAGAAGTTATAAATGATTTGTCAGAAGTAGAACTCAGGTATCTTGACTTTCTGATTGCTATTTGACTCTGACTTTATGAGGGTCTTTCTTAAAAGTTACAATAGCAGTTTATCCCTTTTTTGTTACCAAGTGGACTTAGAATTATATCTTGATCATATGGCCTAGCTAAAAATATATAAAATTTTACCATATAAATAGATGAAATTTATTTTTACATTTTGATATCCAATGTTTGAGAAATCTGTGGCATCATTAATGTGAAAACTGGAATATTAGGCATATTTTCATGTTTAGTTTCTTTTATTTTTGTCTTGAGGCTGGTTTTGCCCAGCTCACATTGCCGTTGGCTTACTGGTTTTTTTCTTTATGGTATTAATCATGTTACTTTCTGGCTGTTGCTTTTTTAGTAATAAAATTTAAGTACATTTTGTTGTTGTTTTTACTTTCAACCTAAAACTATTGAAAACAGAAATGCAGTTTATAAAAAAATAAATAAAATAAATATTCAGTCTAAGACAGGCAAGTGTGAATGCCTGATAATTAAGTTCTCAGTGCTCTAATTATTTTTCCTTCTTGCAAACTCACCTTCTTAATGATCATGCTTAATGCTAAGTATCTCCTTATGTGTTTTTATCCAGATTTTTGACGAGAACTCCTGCTTGTATATGATCTTGCTGCCAAAAAAATGACTCCCTTATTTTTAAAAACCTGGAAATGGGCACAGTCTGCAAATCTGCAGACACTTGTCACTTGGACCATGGTCTCAGTGACTCATATTTCCAGTCATGTTGAACCATTCTTAATTTTCAAAAAATTGCCAATATTACATATTTCTTTTGCCTTTTTTTGGGAGTTGCTGCTGAATAAGTGCTTTCTTCTGTAAGATTCAGAGTGCTCAGAAAACACTATTTTATCAATGAGAGGAAAATAGATGGTCAATTTTATCTGGCATAGTACAGAGACATTAAATGACTATTGCTCATGATCTACCAATGAATGGATCAGCACACTGACTGATGACACACAAAAGTTCTCCTACGTAAATGTAACATAAAAAGCACTGGAATTTTTTCAATGTAAGAATTGAGGTTTTCTGGTCACTCCTGCTTTGTTCTCATGGGAGGAGAGGGTAGGAATGAGACCTGACTTAGGGGAATATGGTTGAATGTTTACCATAACGAGATGGCATGACAGTATTATGTCACAAACTGATGGAATTCTTAGTGAAAATAAACCATAGGTAAGAATGAAGAAAACATTCTAAATTTTATATTGTTAATTACTTTTGAATTTCCTCAACATAGGCACACACAGCAAACTTTGCAGAAGGCATAGTTCACTATGAGTTAAAATGAGATATTTTTGATGTTATAAAAATGAAAAGAAAAATAAACTTTTCACAAAAGATTTTTTCTCCTTGATAGCCTTCTCTTGATTATTTATGGAGTCATTTATTTGGAAGTTAAGTTGAAAAATGTTTGTTCAACACTTTGTGTGGATCACACAGAAAAAAGTAGGAATCATCCACTTGAGGATATCTGGTCATTCCTGGTTTGTACTCAGTCCTGATTTCCTGTGTTTGTTCAGCTTTGGCTTGTTTCCATGCCTGTCATCTCTAAAAGACTGATGGTGACAGTGTCTATAATATATTTGGCATAGTGGCACAACCATGACACTTTGCCACCTCATTGCATACATTTTGGGGAGGTATATTGATCAAGGGAGGGAAGGGCCTTCCTTAGTGATTTACAACCCATCATGATCACATGGGTGTATCATGATGTCCTGCAATCATGTCAGTACTTCTCTTGGTTCTCATTCTGCTTCCTTAATGTTAGGAAGCTTTATGGAACTATGGTAGATTTACTGAAAGTCATGCATCATGTACATACTGGACCAGGTCACTTTTAGAAGGGACATTCTCTCCTTATGCTCCCTGAAAGGTGTTGTGCACAGCCCTTCTCTTTTCTAGGATTTTAGTAGAAGGTAACAATATTGTGGTGTTGATTCTTTTCCCACCCCTATAACTCAGGATCAGCATGGAACATAGACTCTAATGCTGCCATGAATATTTGAATATATAGATATATGAAAACCATATGGTATTCCCAGGCCTACGTGTTTATCCTTTTTGAATCTAGGGACTGTGAAGAGATAGTTCTTAAGGTGGAAATCAGAGATGGTTTAGTGTCCCCATAGCCTCATTTAGAAGCCATGTCTGCTTTGTGTTTGTTTACTGGAACTTTGAAGCATTGGTCTCACAGCTCATGTAGGTGGTGCTTTTGGGTTTCCCAATACCTGCTATAGCAAAAGTGAACTAGTATGGACAGATCCTCTAGGGAGCAAAATCAGTTTTGTTTTGCAAGCTGGCACCAGTAGATTGTTGTAGTTGCCAAGAGCACTGTATTGAGAAGGGCTCAGTGGCAAACAAAACAATGCAGTGATCCATAATCCATGTCCACCACGAATGCGGAAGGGGAGAGTGCCTGCCAATGAGCCATGTATTTGAGGACCCTATTCTACATAAAAGGCCATCTTGCTAAGAGTGCTTCTTTTCTTCCTGATATGAATGATACACAGGTTGAAAAACTCACTGTATCTTATTTTCATTTTTGCTTTTAAAAATGCCTGCATTTATTTTTTTTAAACAGGCTTATAACCCACATCATGGATAACTTATTGGACTTTGCCTGAAAGGAGTCATTAGTGACATTGGATATTTGACCATCTTGGCCACAGGTTTTTCAGAATGAACGGAAGATCATGCAGCATGAGTCTCCACCGGACATCGGGAACCCCACAGGGGACTGGGATGGTCAGTGGCCATCACATTCCTGCCATCCGAGCCCATTCCGGGACTCCTGGCCCCTCACCCTGTGGCAGCACATCGAGCCCCACTATGGGAAGCCTTGCTAACAACCTCAATCTCAAGATGCCCTCAGGAGGAGGGATGGCTCCTCAGAACAACATGGCTGAGAGCCCCATCCATCTGCCTGCCTTAAGCCCCAGGCGACAAATGCTCACCAATGGGAAGCCACGATTCCAGGTCACCCAGGCTGGAGGCATGTCAGGGTCACATACTTTAAAGCCAAAGCAGCAGGAGTTTGGAAGCCCTTTTCCTCCAGATCTTGGGAAAGGTAGGATTGTCTTTCTGGGATCTTTTAAAAATGGAAACAATTTTTTTCTCCCCCTTTCCATTTTCTGCCAGCAAATCCTATGGAAAAATACATGATTCAGCATCAGGGTCAAAGTTGATGGTCTCTTAATGATATATAGCTTGCTCAGTAAGGGAGTGGGTGTGGATGTGTTGAAGTAGAGGGGACCATAGGGGTCAATGCTGAGTATGAGACATCTCATGGCACTGTGAAACAGAGTAACAGTAAGAGAGAAAGATGAGAAATAGGGAGGCAGACTGGGTGGTGGTGGTGGAAGAGCAAGAGCCAGTTTAGCAAGATCCTACCTTCCAGATACATGTAGCTCTGTTCTGGCTCCCTGGGGGCTGAATTCTGCAGGCTGTGGACAAGAAGAGTGACTGGAACTGTCCTTATGCCAGTGCTAAAAGTATAGTGTAGAAGAAAGGTAGTGTTTGGAAGGAAAAGGATAAAAAAGGGAGAAATTTTAATAACCAATAAAATGAGGAATCACTATATATAAATGATAAGAAAAATTAAGATCAAAGCCTGTAATTTTTATCATACAGCTAGTAGCAAGAGGGAAGCACACTAGAAGGCAATAATGAAAAGATGTATTTGTGCTTGCGGAGAACTAGAAAACCTCATCAGTTTGAAGTACAGAAAGAATGTGCTTTTAATTCAATAGTGTTTGAACTACCATATATTTTAAATAATAATTGTTGGTGAATAGCAAATTATTTGAATGACACACTATTTCTAGAAACGGATGTTGAATTAATGAGGTTATATTGTAGATGACATATGTATTTGGAGAAAGAGTATGCACCCCATGTAAAATATAGTTTGCTGTATAAAATAGCACAATTATATATTCCTTAAGATATTTTTAGCATTCCGTCTTAAATGTTTATGTTAAAAATGCTTACACTACCAAATAGAATTACTAGCAACCTTCAGAATAGCCACTCATTCAGTTAATTAAGGTGAATAATGATTTCTATCAGGCAAGTAGCCAAAAAGTTGTTTGTTTTAGTGTCTGTATTTCTGTGTTTGGAGAAATTGGTATAAATGGGCAGGTTAAAAAAAAACAATAGCACTAAACATACACGTGCCTTTAAAGTTAATTAAGTAATTTTTTGAGACAGGGTGTCACTTTGTCACCCCGGCTGTAGTGCAGTGACACGATCTTGGCCTCACTGCAGCCTCTTCCTCCTGGTTCAAGTGATCCTCCTGCTTCAGTTCCCCAAGTAGCTGGGACCACAGGTGCCTGTCACCATGCCTGGCTTTTTTTTTTTTTTTTTTTTTCTGAGACAGGATTTCACTATGTTGCCCAGGCTGCTGGTCTTGAACTCCTGAGCTCAAGTGATCTGCCAGCCTTGACCTCCCAAAGTGCTAAGATTACAGGTGTAAGCAACCGTGCCCAGCCTTAATTAATTAATTAATTATTTATTTTTTCTTCTTCTTTTTTAGTGTAGATTAGTTTTGAGTCATTTTATTTCTTAGAGGTACGGATATTTAATGTAAGTATAGGAAAAAGTTTCCCTGGGGCTACATCCAAAATAGGTTTCTCATTATTGGGTTGCTGTGTTCATGGCGTGGCAAGCTAAGTTCCCTCATATTAAATTTAGGTGTTTAGATTTTCAGGGGCTGAGGCCCAGTAAAACCTTTCAGCTCATGCTTGACTAGTGAACTGCAGCTTGCTTTTATATGTACTTATGTTTGCAATCCTGACTGACAATAATAATGCTGATAATATTAATAACTTGCTTTTATTGTATCATAACTCAGCATATGTCAGGCACTGTGTTAAGTACTTTCTAATACATGGTCTCAGTTATTCCTCAAACAGCACTGAGTTGTATGTTATGGTTGATTTAACTGATAAGGGAACTAAGGTCTAGAAAGAATAAGTAACTTCAGAGGCACCAGTCAGTAAGGAGCTTGGGAATATTAACTTTGGTGGTGATCAGAAGTGGCTGTAATTAAAGCCATGTTTTTAAAAAAACTTCAGGTTCTTAAGGAATAGTGAATTCTCAGGGTCAATATACCTTGACATGCCTGTCAGAAGTAGTGCTGCTTCCTGATTCTCTTCCCTCTGGCTTTTTGTCTCCTTGCTCAGCTTCTTAGCTTACAGTGCCCTCCTAGATCTGCATGGTTGGGGCATACACAAGCGCAAATGAGGGGTGGAGGACAGCTGTATTATTATCACCTCTAGCTTTGGAGCTTATATACCTTTCGTGGTCTCAGTGGTGCGAGAAGTGGCTCAATGTATTGTTTCTTTCAGATTTTTAGTTGACAATTCCTAAACAAAGCCAATAATTGGTTGAGGACTGTGATCTAGGATTGTTTGAACTTTGATCATTTACTCTACAAATAATTATTGAGCATATATTATGGGTGAGCCACTGTTCTGGAGATGCAGTAGCCAATAAAGCATAGTCCTTTCCCTGAAGGAGTTGGAGAATTCATACACACAAGTGCTCAGTTAAAATACAGTACAGTAGGCCAGGTGCGTAATCCCAGCACTTTGGGAGGCTGAGGTGGGCAGATCATTTGAGGTCAGGAGTTGAAAACCAGCCTGGTCAAAATGGTGAAACCCTGCCTCTACTAAAAATACAAAAATGAGCCAGCTGTGGTGGTGGGTGCCTGTAATCCCAACTACTTAGTAGGCTGAGCAGGAGAGTTGCTTGAGTCCAGGAGGCAGAGGTTGCAGTGAGCACATATAGCACCATTGCATTCCAGCCTGGGCAACAGAGTGAGACTCCGTCAGACACACACACACAAATAATAAATAAATAAATACAGCACGGTAAGGACTATGGTAGGGTTACGCTCAGAATGATATGGCCACATTTCAGAAGGGTTCCTGGCCCATGCTATATAGGCAGGCAGTTGAAAGGTAAAGAGCTAGCCTTGCAGTCATGCAAAGTACGTGTGTGTGTGTGTGTGTGTGTGTGTGCGTGCACGCGCACGCTCGCGCGTGCATGTGCATACAGGGGGTTGTCTGGAACAACTTCTGGGAAGGAAGAAAAATGCACTCAAAACCTGGAGGGGAGAAATCCTGGTGCATTTCATGGACTTCCACCTGGTTCCGCATGGGTGGGGGTACAGAAAACTGTGGTAAGAGATGAAGCTGGAGAGGGATCAGCAGAAGCCAGAGGAAGGGCCATGAATGATATACCAAGGAGTTTGGATCTATTTTGAGGACACTGGTGGAACATGAGACTCTTGTGGGTTTATTAATTAGGGTTTTCCAATAAATAAACAAATAGGATACATATGTACATATGTATATTTGTGTGTGTGTGTGTGTGTGTGTGTGTGTGTGTGTGTATATATATATATATAAATAAATTTATTATAAGAAATTAGGCCTTGGGATTATGGAAAGTGGCAAGTTCTGGGATCTACAGGGAGAGTCAGTCAGCTGGAGACCCAGGAGAGCCAATGGTTTTGTTGGAGTCTGAGTCTGAAGGCCTGAGAACCAGGAGAACCCATGATGTAGTCTTTGTCTGAAGGCTGGCAGGCTCAAGACCCAGGAAGTGCTGATGTTTCAGTTTGAATTCAAAGGCAAGAAAAAAGCCAGTGTCCCAGTTGGAAGGCAATCAGGCAGGAAGGAATTTTCTCTTGTCGGGGCAAGGGTCAACCTTGTTCTATTCAGGACTTCAACTGATTGGCTGAGAACCACCTACATTAGGGAGGGCAATATACTTTACACAGTGTACTGATTGAATGTTAATCTCACCCAAAAACACCCTCATAGAAATGCCCAGAGTAGTGTTGGACCTAGTATTTGGGCACCTAGTGGCCCAGTCAGGTTGACACATAAATTTTAACCAAAACAGTATCATTGCTTGGGACAAAGTACAATTTACATGGTGGCTAAGAAAATGCATTTTCTACGCTTTGACAGTGATTATAGCAACTCTTAGGGATGCAGTAGAGCTGTGTACAGAGGACTTAAGTTCCCTAAGAATTGCTACACAGACAAGCATCTGACTTGAAGACTGGAGAATCTTTGATGGAAGCCTCATGAGAAGTATACATTCGATGTTAATGTTTATATTATTTAAAAACTGAGTTCTGCTCAACTGAAAACTCAAATAACAGTGGCTTTAACCTCATAGGTTCTGGTTTCCAAACACACGTTCCCAGTGTGTTAAAGTCACTGGAGTGCCACAGTGAACTCGGGGAGTCACAGGTCATTATAAATTTAGAAGGAAACAAGGATATGTGATATCCTTTGGACAGACACCAGGTAAACTACTAGGTTGAGGAGGTTGACAGTTTTAACAGTAAGTTGAACTGTTTCTTTTGGTGACATCATGTCTTTGAGAGGCTCCAATTTCAGTAATTGTGAGGTAAAAGCAGCGAGTACTTTTTACACCCATGTCCATGGAAACATTATTTATGATAGCTGAAAGGAAGAGGCAACTCACTGTGGTATATACGTACAGTGGAATATTATTCAGCCTGAAAAAGAAAGGAAGTTCTGACACATACTACAACATGGATGATCTGAGAAAATTATGCTAAATGAAATGCACCAGTCACAAAAGGACATGTATGATTCCTCTTGTATGAAGTTCCTGGAATGGTCAAACTCATAGAGTCAGAAAGAGTGGTGATCACTGGGAGTTGGGGGGAAGTTGGAATGAGGAATTAGTGTTTGATGGGTATGGAGTTGCAGTTGGTGAAGATGAAAATGCTTTGTAGGTGGGCAACAGTGATGGTTCCATGATAATGTGAAAGTACTTAATGCCACCGAACTGCACACTTACAAGTGATTAAGATGATCACTTTTATGCTGTATATATTTTACCACAATTTTAAAAAAGCAAATACTAAGTGAAAATCAATGTGGAAAGGGTGATGGTGTCCAATCTTATTCCAAAGTTTGAGAAACATTAGAGTACACAATTGACCACGTATCCCATTAGTATTTGTGGTTATTTAAGAATGAAATAAAAATACTATTTTTCTTTTAATTTACATGTATTATGTTTTCAAACAACTAATGAACTGTTAGTACATACATGTTATTGAGTTGTTTACACCTAACTACTTAATACATGCAACTGTAGGTATTTCTTTTGGCCTTAGGGGTACCTTGAAAAAATTACTGAAACACTGAGCATGCCATGAACTGAGAACATTTGGGAACTTCTGTTGTAGGACTTTATTTTTATCATACAGAGAAGGCTGGAATAGGTGCTTGCTGCTAGCGGTTGGCTACTCCACTGTCTCTGGTCCAAGATGGTAGAGCTTTCTGTAGTCTTCCTCTTGATTGCACGTCTGCCTCATTGCAGCTCCAGCTATCTAGTCTGCCTTCTGAGAAAAGTGAGGAGGAAGGGAGAGGGCAAATGGCAAAAGACAAAAAGGACAACTCCCAGATCTGTGCCTTTTTAAACAGCTTTCCCAGATGCTCTACCCTGCTATTCCCACTTAAATTAACCAATTATTACATACCTTCTTTCTTTATTCTTTGTCTTCTTTTCGTTTGTTTGTTTTGAGATTGAGTCTCGCTCTGTTGCCAGCCTGGAGTGCAGTGGTACGATCTTGGCTCACTGCAGCCTCTGCCTCCTGAGTTCAAGCGATTCTCCTGCCTCAGCCTTTGAGTAGCTGGGACTACAGGCGCGTGCCACCACACGCAGCTAATTTTTGTATTTTTAGTAGAGGCAGGGTTTCGCCATGTTGACCAGATGGTCTTGATCTGTTGACCTCATGACCCGCCTGCCTCATCCTCCCAAAGTGCTGGGATTACAGACATGAGCCACCGTGCCCTGCCAACGTATTTCTGAAATGCAATTCATTCTTTGATGCTGAATTTATCAGTTTTTAAAGTTTGATCTTATGTTGTTTTGTGTTGTATTATATGGTATTTAACTTTTTTTGCATTTTGCATCTTTTATCTCTCTCAAGTAAGGTGAACCACTTGAAAGTAAATTGTAGACATTGTGACCTTTCACCTCTAAATTCCTAAGCCAGTGTCTTTCATGTTATGTAACCAAAATATATTAATTATAACCAAGGAATTTAACTTTGAAACAGAGTACTATTTATATGTAGTTAAATTTTAAAATACAGTCAAGGCTGGGCACATGGCTCACATCTGTCGCCCCAGAACTTTGGGATGCCAAGGTGGGAAGATGGCTTGAGGTCAGGAGCTCAAGACCAGTCTGGGCAACAAAGTGAGACCCCTGTCTCTATAAAAATTAAAATAATTAGCTGGGTCTGTTGGCATGTGCCTGTAGACCCAGCTATGCGGGAAGCTGAGGTGGGCGGATCACTTGAGCCCAGGAGTTCGAGGCTGCAGTGAGCCATACTTGTGCCATTGCACTCAAGCCTGTATGACAGAGTGAGACCCTGCCTCAAACATAAATAATAAATAAATAAATAAAATGTAGTCCATATTTAAATTTTATATTATTTTATATTTAAGTATACTTATATTATTAGTATTATGGTATAAATTATATTTTCTTTCCCCATTATCATCCAAATGTCCTTTATAGCTGTTTTTTTTCTTTGGACTGGTATCTAATCAAAGATCATATATTACCTTTGGTTGTCACATCTCTTTAGCCTACTTCAACAGACATTTTTCATTGTCTGTTGTTCTCCCAGGGATAAACTTAAGTAAATGAATGATATAGGAAGATATGGATGATAAAGGAATGATATGGATAAATCAGTGTCAGTATTTTTAAATTTATGATGTGTCAGTGGAGAAAAGCAAGCAAGCTCTAATCTAAGCACTTGATTAAAACCAATTGAAGTAGCCAACCACAAACAGTACAAAATCAACATGAAACTTGATGTGTTATTTAAAGTACATTAATTTTTCGACCTCCCAGGTTCTCACAATACATTATCTTTCTTAAACCAGGTCTTTACAAGAGACACCAACCTTAAGTGACACAAAAGAGTTTTTTAATCCCAATTAATCTGATGTCCTTTGTTGATATTATTCTGTCTTTTTTTCTGACCAACAATAATGAATAACCCACAAACGCTAATGAATAACTAACTCCCTTTGTCTCCAAGGACAGCAGAGCCCAGCAAGAAATGTCAGAAGCCCTGAAGTAAAATAAAAACTCTTATAATGAAAATCTTCCCAATTATAAATTCCTCTGGGTACTACAAATGTAAAATTGTCTTAAATATTTAAATAGTTGTGTCAAATGTGCTTAAAGTGGGCATCATAAAACTGATTTCCCAGATGCTTTTAAAAATGCATTTCTACCAGTCTAATTACAGTGAATAACTGCTGGAGCAGGAAGTAGGGGAAATACAGTATAACTGGGATCCTTCACACAGAAATCCTAGCGAGGCTAGTAAGTTGACAACTGCACCCTGCCCTCCGTGCTCACTTAATGGTTCAGATAAATAGGAACACATTCATCTCCACTCATTAAAAATTTACATGTAGTAAGTGATCAATTTTTAAACTTTCTATTATCTTAGAAAGATAAAACTAAAAGTTACTCTTCTTTGTCGTAGACAGAACAAATAAAAATACACTGATGTTGGCCGGGCTCAGTGGCTCAAGCCTGTAATCCCAGCACTTTGGGAGGCCAAGGCAGGTGGATCATGAGGTCAAGAGATCGAAACCATCCTGGTCAACACGGTGAAACACAGTCTCTACTAAAAATACAAAACATTAGCTGGGCATAGTGGTGCGTGCCTGTAATCCCAGCTACTCAGGAAGCTGAGGCAGGAGAATTGCCTGAACCCAGGAGGCGGAGGTTGCGGTGAGCCGAGATCGCACCATTGCACTCCAGCCTGGGTAACANATATATATATATATATATATATAGTTCTGTTTTTTTTTCTTCTTCCAGTTCCTCTACCTTTTTTTGTGTTTCATGAAAAAAAATATGCTGATATTTTTAAAGAGTTCAGGTGAGTTGTCTTCTTCCACAGTCTGGTTTGTCTGATAATTTCTTCATGATTGGATTCAGGTCAAACATTTTTGACAAGAATATTGTGTAGGTGATTTGTGTGCCACCCATTGCATTATACCCAGAAGCACTGAATGCTGCTTCATCCTAGTATTTGTGATGCTGTATTTGATCACCTGGCTAAGGTGGTGTCACCAGATCTCTGCATTGTGAAGCACACTTTCTCTTTCAAAATGTATAAGTAATCTGGTACAAAAATCTTGTCCTCCAACAGTCTTTCATAGCATCCATTGATATTTGTCAGAATCAGTTTTTACATAGTTGATTGCGTAATGGTGATTTTCTGATTCTTTTATTCCTGCTATGTTTATTAACTGGTATTCTTCTGGAAAGAAGAGCGTCTCTTCCTTCCCTTTTTGTGAATCACTGTAGAATCACTCATGAGTTTTTAAAAATTACTCTGCTATAATTCATTACCATCATTATTCTTTCTGAGGCCCAAATTGTCCCAAATTTGACCAGTGGGAGCCCCTTGAAGTCAATTCTTGTCTTTATGACATGTTCCCATTAAGTACTTCCTTGCTTTCAGGCATAACAAGGTGTTCTACGTTCACTTGTACTTGTGTGCTCCAGACCTGGAATCATCCATTTTCCCAAGAAGCTCAAGTCCCTCTTAGTGGGGAATATTTGGAAAGCTGGCTAAAAGGGTGTCCTTTTGACTTTTTTTGTTCTTTTTGCTTCTGTTCTTTTTGCTTCTTTTTGAAGCATTGACTGCGAGATGTCATTGCTTCTAAGCTCTTTCCATGGACAGAGTTAGGAAATATATTAGAGAAAGATAGTGAGTTCCTATTAAAATACAACATTATTGAGTTCTTCCTCACGCTGTCTTATTGCACACTTGTCAGTGTTCTCAGCAACATCAGTGTATTTTTTTTTTTTTTTTTTTGGGGACGGAGTTTCGCTCTTGTTACCCAGGCTGG
>NW_016107542.1:2650185-2677350 GCF_001604975.1 Cebus imitator | reverse complement strand
CCTGGTTTAAGAAAGATAATGTATTGTGAGAACCTCGGAGGTCAAAAAATTAATGTACTTTAAATAACACATCAAGTTTCATGTTTATTTTTTACTGTTTGTGGATGGCGATTTCACTTGACTTTAATTGAGAGCTTAGGTGAGAGCTTGCTTGGTCATTGGGTTAGCTAGCTGTGTGTTTTTCGCCATTGCCATATCATAAATTTTGAAATACTGACACTGATTTAAAATGTTACTTTCCTATATCATTCCTTTACTTAGGTTCATCCCTGGGAAAACAACAGACAGTGAAAAAAGTCTGCTAACACCAGTGTGTGTACCATGTCAAATGCAGCCATGTTAGAGTGGGGATAAGAGTGGTGATTGGGGTCCCGCAGTTTTGAAAAGATGCAGTTAATATATTACCTAAAAAAAGTTGGGGCAAAATCCTTGGTTATTTTTTTTCACTTCTGCTTTCTAACCACTGATATTTTCTTGCACTTCCAATGTGGCTTCCTGCAGAATTAGAGTAAATAAAGTTAATATTCCATAAAATGTTCCAAAAATAACCAAACAGCCAGAGACCAAAGGCATTATTACAGTTGAGATAGCCAGAGTTTTCATTTTGTCTTGCCAACAAGTCAGGTGAAACACAGTGTTTACTTTTGTTTACTCTCTGAGCTACACACGGTCCACTTTGTACGGCTTTATTGATGCTGTGTATAAATCAAACTGATGATGGATTTCCAAGTACTAATCAATCACAGGCATAATTTGTTCCAATTATAAAAGTGGTTTGTTAGTCTCATAACATTACATCTTTAAAAGAATCTACTCCATTAATGCCCTTTTTCACTTCAAATGCTATAGGACATGAAGCTGAAATGTAACTCATTAGTCACCTATTGCACTTTCTTTTCTTTCTTTCTTTTTTTTTTTTTTTTTGAGACAGGCCATTGCTCTGTCACCCAGGCTAGTGGCACTATCTCAGCTCACTGCAGCCTCCACCTCCTGGGTTCAAGCAGTTGTCCAGCCTCAGCCTCCCAAGTAGCTGGGACCATAGGCACTTGCCACCACCAGCTAATATTTATATTTTTTATAGCGATGGGGTTTCTCCATGTTGCTCAGGCTGCTCTTGAACTCCTGAGCTCAAAGCGATCCGTCCGCCTCTGCCTTCCAAAGTGCTAGGATTACAGACATGAGCCAATGCTCCCGGCAAACCTGTGGCATTTTCTAAGGCTGTTAAAGGGGGGTCCTGGACTTGTACGGTACTTTGTAGCTCACAAACTTTCATATTGATTATCTCATGTGATTTGATTAAAGGCAGCATCCTGTGAGATGGGGCAAGTGTAATTGGCCCCATTTTAGGGATGAAGAGACCAAAGAGACCAAGGCTCAGTTTGCTGGTTGTCTCATTCTTTTTAAAGATATTTATTTATTTATTTACTTATAGAGACGATCTTTCTCTGTCCCCAGGCCAGAGTGCAGTGGCGTGATCATAGCTCACTGCAGCATTGAATTGCTGGGCTCAAGTGATCCTCCCACCTCAGCCTCCCAAGTAGCTGAGACCATGGGGGTGTACCACTATACCGGGCTATTTTTTTTTTTTTAATTTTTGTGGAAATGGAATCTTGCTGTGTTGCCTAGGATGGTCTCAAACTCCTAGGCTCAAGCAATCCTTCTACCTTGGCCTCCCGAAGTGCTGGGATTACAGGTGTGAGCCACCATGCCCTGCCCAATCTCACTTTTTATGTGCTGTGTGGTTTTACATTGAATAGGGCCCCACAGTCTTAGGTCTTCTGCTATATGAGTTCTGAGAAATCTTTCTCCTTCTTTCTATTGGAATAGAGGTTGCTGCCATTCCTGAAAAGGTATACTTTTAAAAACTCAAATCATTCAGCTGTCACTTTCATCCATGAGCTGAGGAAATGGGCCCTTACTCCTGTTTTAGAAAATTTTACTTGCAATTTTCAACAATTGGCCCCTCTGAGCATGAAGAGTGCTGTCTATGTTGGAAGGAGTGAGGCAGCCTTTTGTGTGGTCACCTGAGTGACATCAGTATATGCATAAACACCTTTCCATGCCTCTATCTGTATGAAGTCTTTAAACTCAGGCAGGCAGTTACCATGAATGCGAATAGATTTGCTACTTCTGACTTGTCACATTTTAAAGACACAATAGATGGTGACTTGTATTTAGTACTTATTTTTATGGCTGCCTTATTTGAATAATGAAAGACTTAGAAGGTTTGTTATTGTCTCTGACATAATAAACAAGTTACAAAATGCAACTTGTGGTGTAGGACCTTGCTACTAAGTATACTCTGAGGACCAGCAGTTTTAGCCTCCCCCAGAAGCTGGTTAAAAATTCACAAGGCCACTCCAGACCTCCTGAATCAGAATGTGCACTTTAACAAGATTCCCAGGTGATTTGTGTGCACAGGGCTGGCTTCATGGATATGTGAGCAGTCACTGCACAGGGTCTCCTGCTCTCGGAAGGAGTACCCTGTGCTTAGGGTTTAGTGTTCTGTGGTCACCATCTTGACATTCTTAATAATTTTGTTTTTAAATCTGTGTTTTGCTAGTGAAATCCCATGGGACTTCTGGAGCAGTTAATACGTGGTCCCGCTCCCTGCCAGGATGACCACTGACTCTTCCACTTCCACCCAATATCCACTGCCACTTTCTGCTTCTGGCAGGGATGGGGCCTTGCAAGAGGGTGTGAGGAAGGTGGAGTGGGATGTGTGTGCCCCATGTGCTCAGTTGCCAGTGAGGTTCTGGGTACCTTTCAGGGTCTGCACTTGTCCTGAGAATACCCAAGGAACCCAACAATGTTAAGTAGCAAATGAAAAAACACCCCAACAAGTTCAGAGAGAGACCTGAGAAGAAAGGAAAAAGCTTTTTTTGCCTTTTGCTCAAGGGATGCAGCATTTTTATTTTGCACTCGTCCCCACAAATTATGTAGTGACCTTGCAGATACACTTTGACATTCGAGAAGCACTGCTGTAGGGAAACAGCATGGACATTGGACTCAAGACCCACACTTCAGTTCAGGCTTTACCACTATGGGTGAACTTTTCAAGCCACCAGGCCTTTCTGCCTCAGTTTCTTCATCTGGAATATGGGAGATAATGTCACATCCTCATTCACAAATGGGCAGAGTCTAGGCAAAGGGCAGTCTCCCTACGCAAAGGGAGACTTTCCTACTCCTGAAGTAGGAGAATATCCTACTCCAGAACATGCTCTTTTCTTTGGTTTCATGAGGCTGATGAACAAATTTGCACATTATGGCCTGAGAGTGGAATGGAGGTGCAGGACAGGGTATGAAATGGGACAAGAAGGCCAAAAACCAGGTCTTCGGATCCATGGGAGCATTTGGAAATTTGGAGTCAAGAAGCTGAGGAAGGCCGAGATTGGGATCTTGCGTAGGAGGAGAGTGAGCATCAGAGAACCTCTGAGTTATGTGGATTGACTTTCCAGATAGTCAGCCACTTGTGTGGAAATCTCTGGCACACGTAAGATGATGGAACAGAAAATGACATTTGCTTTTGCCGTTGTAATTAGATGATAAATGTGAAAATGCATTTCATTAATGAATGAGTGAATGAATGACATGGTATTGCTCTGTCACCCAGGATGGAGTGCATTGGCACCATCATAGCTCACTGCAGCCTTGAACTCCTGGGCTCAAGTGATCCCTCCACCTCAGCCTCCCAAGTAGTGGGGACCACAGGCATGAGCCACCATGCCTAGCTAATTATTTTATTTTTCTGTAGAGGTAGGGTCTCCCTTTGTTGCCCAGGCTGGTTTCGAATTCCGGGGCTTTAGTGACCTTCCTCCCTTGGCCTCCCAAAATGCTGGAATTATAGGCATAAGCCACTGTGCCCGGTACAAAAGTACATTTTAAAAGGCGAACTGGTAGGGCAGGTAAAGTATAGTCATTCCTTGATTACACATACATGTGAGGTAGTGTAGATCTCTATAAGCCACAGCAACTGTGCCGCACAAGAAGGCCTCGCTCCGTTGCTGTCTTCATTCTTGTTACTTGTCTTTTGAAATAAAGGCCTACAGCCTAGTCGTAACTCCCCAGTCTAGGCAGTATGAAAAGCTACTTGATATATGGATTTAGAATCCTAAAAGCTCTGTATTTTCAGTTTACTTCAAACACTAAGAGAAAATAAAATCTAAACCACAATACACACAAAGTGAGGTGAAATAAAGTATTCTAAACACATATCTCCCATCTAAAGATTTTACTTTACTTAGGTAGGGTGGTCATATAATTTGTTATACAAACTTGGACACTGTCAGGACTGAAACGAGACCCTATTAATAGTTATGCTTAGGACTATCCTGGCTGAACTGGAATGTCAGGTCACCTGGCATTTGGGGAGAATTTCGTCACATTTAGATTCAGAATCTTACCTAATGGCCTTCAGGTCAAGTCATTCAACCTACTTGACAGAATTAGCCTCATATAAGTTAATAGTAAAATTAATTCTTGGGGCCAGTGAGTGATTATTAGTGTATTACATAAGACACACAAGTTTCTGGTTATCCTAGAGTTGAAAATAAAATAGCTAGCAATTATTTAGCACTTTTTATATTCTAGAACTGTGCTTAGATTTATATATCTTAATCCTCCATAACCCTATGAGGTATTCCCATTGAAAATATGAGAATAGAGAAGCTTAGAAAGATTAAGAAACCTGCTCAAGCACACCCAGCAGAAGAGGTGGGTATTTTTTATCCCATGTTGCGCTGACTTCAGAGCCCTAAATATTTCCATAGGATGTTGTTTTGTTATTTGCCAGAGATTGCCTCAAAAGGTTGGGTTCTTGGCAATTGAGAATAATTTCCTGAAAGATATATTATGTCTATCAGAATTTCTACTATGTGTGGTGGCGTAGTGTCTGGTATATATTTATTTTGAAAAGAACAGCAAGCTGAAGCAGAGAAACCACTGCCAACTGAATTATTGCAGGTGTTTGTGTCTGAGTTAAAAGAGCCACTCTCAACTTGCTTAAAATGGTGGTTTTGGTGCAGTCAGGTAGGCAATTAGAAGTGAAAAGGAAAAATAGAGTAATGGCTAAATTTTGAGCTCTTATTCTGGGTCAGCCATTGCACTGAGCCCAGTTGCTTGGCCGCATGATGAAGGCACAATCTACAAGCCTTTCTATGATGACTCTGGAGCTCATTTTCTCTTTAATTCTCATAAAATGAGAATTTTTATGAGATCCCCCACATCATTACATTAAGAAAATGAAGTCTTGAAACGATTAAGTGACTTAGCCATGGTCATATGGCCTGTATGTGGCAAAGCTGGGAACTGAATCCAGGTTTGCTCTGACCCCACAGTCTTGTATCTTAAACATTACTGTGTACTGTTGGGATGTCAGAGAGCCTTGTTTCTGGTAGCATTATCGCGAGCAGCAGGAGACCATTGCTTTCTACTACAATGCTTTCATTCCCCAAGTACCTTATTCAAGACTTTTGGTTGCAGGTACCTGAAACTCACTGTGCTACCTTATGTAAAAGGGGATTTAATTATAAAATCTCAGGGGGTGCCTTATGGCACCTAAGAGGAGGATATACAGCCAGATATTTTGAGGGACTATAGGAACATGCCACTTACTCATGCTGCTGCTTCTTAGGCAACATGATCTTGTCTCTCTGCTTCTCTTTATACATCACTTCATTCTTCTCCCTAGAGATTACTTTTCTCTATTTTTTAGTATATGTGTTAATCAGAGTTCTGCAGGGAAACAGAACCAATAGGATGTATATCATTGAACAACATGGGTTAGGGGTGCTGACTCCTCATGCAGTTGAAATCTGTGTATAACTTCTGATTCCCCCAAAACATAACTACTAGTAGCCTACTGTTGACCAGAAGCCTTGCTGATAACAGAAACAGTTGATTGGCATGTATTTTATATGTTATTATATATATCGTACGCTGTGTTCTTACAATAAAGTAAGCCCGAGAAAAGAAGATGTTATTGAGGAAATCATAAGAACAATATATTTACTATTCATTAAGTAGAAGTGGATCATCATAAAAGTCTTCATTTTCATTGTCTTCACATTGAGTAGGCTGAGGAGGCAGAGGAAGGGTTGGTTTTGCTGTCTCGGGTAGTTGAGGCAGAAAAATTTGTATTTAAGTGGATCTGTGCAGTTCAAACCTGTGTTGTGCAATGATCAATTGTGTATACACACACACACACACACACACACACACACACACACACAGAGAGATTGAGAGAGAGATTGATTTATTGTGAGGAATTGGCCTGCAAGCTGGAGACCCAGGCGGGCCATTGACATAGTTCCAGTCTGAGGCTGAAGGCAGGAGGAGACCAATGTTCCAGCTCAGAGATTGTCAGAGAGAGTGAATTCGTTAGGCTACAAAAAATTTGACTTCTCTTTATTGTCAGACTCTCTATTGTCTTTTTGGTTTGTGTGCTTCATGAAGCAAGCTGCCATGCTGGAAAGACCTGTGTGTCCTCTGGCCAACAGATGGAAGGATTGAGGGCTCAGTCCAACTACTACCTTTGAGAAACTGTGTTCTGTCAACAACCCTGTGAGGCTGGAAGCAGATGCTTCCCCATTTGATCCTTCAGATGGGGCTCTAGTCGGTAACTCAATTACATCCTAAGGGGACTCTGAAGCAAAGGACCTATCTAAGCCATGCTCAGATTCCTGACCATGGAGACAGAGACAATAAATGTGTATTGTTTTAAGCCACTAAGTTGTTGCTAATTTGTGATGTAGCAATAGACAATTAGTACAGTTATTGTCTAGGCTTTCTTCTTTTAAGATATACTAGAAAATTAGGCAAAATGTAAGAGCAGGAAGGCAGGAAGTAACTTCTGTCAAGGGCCTGTGATACACCAGACATGGTGATAGGCTTTAGGATTCAGCAGTGCCAAATTGTAAGATTTTTTCTATTATCTCCATTTTAGAAATGTGGAAACTAGTATTCAGAGAAGTGAAATTACTTCTTCAAGGTCACATGACTGGTAAGAGTTGTCTAGAGCCAGGGTGGGAATGCAGGTCTGTTTTACTGCAGAATGCTGGTTTCTTCCACACATTTGGCTAATTCCCATGAACCATTCCAAACCCCTGTATGGCATTTTTGCCTAGAGGAAAGGACTAAACAAAGACAGTTGATCTTTAAGCATTTATAGATACCTTGTTTGGGCTTGTTTCCAGGCCTCACTTTCCACCTACCTTGTTGTGTGTTCCACCAGATATTTGTTTGCTTTTCCTGTCCTGCCCTCTATCTAAACCTGTGCTTCACAACACTATAATTTTTACCCTCTTTATTATTCTCAAACAAAATTAATAGACAGTATTATTTACCAACAATAATTTTTAAAAATCAATATAATTTTCTAACTGAAATACAAAGGAAATATAAAAGCAATGTAATTTATAATAAAATAATATGCATTTAAATATGAAAATACTCCAGTACAACTACACTAGCAGATATAATGGTGTAGTCAGATAAGCTTGTGTCTAAATATGAATCAGGTAAAATTCTGATGATTTAAGTAGATCATGTTGGTGGTTCAGACATCTAGTTATTTGCCTTCAGTGGTATAATTGATAAAATGTTAGATAATACTTCATAATATTTTAATCAAAATAGTGATCAATTTTCTCTTGATGTGTACTGTAGCTGGTAGCATAAGTGTAGCCTAAATAAGTATCATGAAATAAAAGGGACATAGGTTTTAAACTCAGATCAAGACTGGTGGGACAGGTCTTGTCACATGACTTGTGCGTATGATATATAATATCTGCAGGCAGGGAGGATTATGTCTGTGGTTTACATTAATGACAGGCTGAGAAAAGAAGATCACAAATCTCAAGTAGAGGAATTGAAATTAGACATTGAGTGGCGCTCCCTTAGAGTGACGCATAAACACTTTAACATGTTTCACTTGAAGGATTGGAGTTGCCTTCTCCATCGATTTTAACGATAAGGAGTGATTCTGTGTAGTGTGAGAAAGCTTGGACTAAATGTCTATGTGATGGTATGTTAGCCAACATCCAGTCAAGAAGAGAGATTACTATGGTGATTTTTAACATAGAGAATTTAATACCAGAGTTTTGTTAAACAGCTGTTGAAGTACTGAACAGATAGAAAAAGAGAACTGTGAGGCAATGTGTAGATAGCAGCTGCAGCAAACAGCTACTGCCCTAGGGCTAAAGGATAAAAAGGAAGAGGTTGGGGCCGGGCGCGGTGGCTCAAGCCTGTAATCCCAGCACTTTGGGAGGCCGAGGCGGGTGGATCACGAGGTCAAGAGATCGAGACCATCCTGGTCAACATGGTGAAACCCCGTCTCTACTAAAAATACAAAACATTAGCTGGGCATGGTGGTGCTTGCCTGTAATCCCGGCTACTCAGGAGGCTGAGGCAGGAGAATTGCCTGAACCCAGGAGGCGGAGGTTGCGGTGAGCCGAGATCGTGCCACTGCACTCCAGCCTGGGTAACATGAGTGAAACTCCGTCTCAAAAAAAAAAAAAAAAAAAAAAAGGGAAGAGGTTGGGAGATAGCAGAACCTATAGGCTTGGAGCTGGGACCCAGAGCTGAGGAGGTCCTGTCCCGCTGGTGCTGGGACCTTGGAGTTCTGGAACAAACTGTTCTCCCAGCAACTCTTCAAGAATAAAATCAACAAGTGTGGGTTCCTACTCTGTGACATATCACCACCAATCATAGAGTACTCTATATGGGTGTTGATCAACAGTGATTCTTAAAACAGTAGTTAGGGATTATACCTATGAATAATAATACCTTTCCCACCTTTTATTCTTGTTCTTAAATCACCTAGAATGATGGGACTACTTAGGCGTAGGCAAAGTACACTAAACCATATTACTGAATTCCTTTCAGAATGCTCTATATCAAATGAAGCTGATATATTTGAAAAGTGTTCAGAACATTCCCAGAGAAATAATGCAAAGCAAGAACATGACCTCCTTTTCAGAATTTCTTAATAGTATTAATCATATTTGAAAGAATAATGGTAGGTAATACGTAGATAACACTATGATATGGTAGATACTATTTTAAGTACTTGAAATTTTATTTTTTTCATGTATTAACATGTGACATCATCTCATTTAAGCTGTCCAAAAATCCAGTGAAGGGGGTACCATTATGCTAGCTGTTACTATTATTATTATTACTGTTACTACTATTATTACTATTGTTACTATTATTATTATTCCTCCTGTTTTATGGATGAAGAAATCAAGGTATAATTGAGTAGTCTTCCCAAGGTCACACATCTAGTGAATGGCAGAGCCAGGATTTTAACCAGCCACTTTAGAGTACATGCTTTTAATAACAGCCATACTGGCTACATATGTCTGTGTGTGTGTGTGTGTGTGTGTGTAAGCATGTATATACACATCTATGTATATATACACACACATATATCTATACATATGCACACACACATGCACATATATATATATACACACACACATATATTTTTATAATCTGCTTTTTACTTATCTGTGGATGTACAGATAGCAAATCTATTTATTTCTTTAACAATGTTGTTAAAGAAATGTTGTCTTGGGAATTAGGATAATGAGTTTTAAAAAACTCAATCTTGGCACTAACTTTGAGACTTTAAGAGACTAACATTTGAATCTGGGCTCTTTGTAAAATGGGGAAGTTGAATGAAATGACTTAAAATATTCCTTTCTAACAACCAGTATCAGCCACTGCAAAAATGTACCAAATGGTAAAGACTATTGATACAATGAAGAAACTGCATCAACTAATGGGGAAAACAACTAGCTAGTATCAAAATGGCAGGATCAAATTTATAGTAACAATATTGACCTTAAAGGTAAATGGGCTAAATGCCCCAATCAAAAGACACAGACTGGCAAATTGGATAAAAAGTCAAGACTCATTAGTGTGCTGTATTCAGGAGACCCATCTCACGTGCAAAGATACACATAGATTCAAAATAAAGGGATGGAGAAAGATTTATCAAGCAAATAGAAATGATAAAACAGACTTCAAACCCACAAAGATCAAGAGACAAGGAAGGACATTACATAATGATAAACAGATCAAGGCAACAAGAAGAGCTAACTCTCCTAAATATATATCACCCAATACAGGAGCACCCAGATACATAAAGCAAATTCTTAATGACCTACAAAGAGACTTAGACTCCCACACAATAATAGTGGGAGACTTTAACACTCCACTGTCAATATTAGACAGATCAATGAGACATAAAATTAACAAGGATATCCAGGACTTGAACTCAGATCTGGACCAAGAGGACCTGATAGACATCTACAGAACTCTCCACTTCAAATCCATAGAATATACATTTTTCTCAGCACCATATTGCACTTACTCTAAAATTGAACACATAATTGGAAGTAAATCACTTCTCAGCAAATGCAAAATAACAGAAATAATAACAACCAGTCTCTCAGACCACAGTGCAATCAAATTAGAACTCGAGACTAAGAAACTCACATAAAATCACACAGCTACATGGAAACTGAACAACCACTCCTGAATGACTACTGGATAAATAATAAAATGAAGGCAAAAATAAAGATGTTCTTCAAAACCAATGAGAACAAAGACACAGCATACCAGAATCTCTTGGACACTTTAAAGCAGTGTCTAGATGGAAATTTATAGCACTGAATTACCCACAGGAGAAGCAAGGAAAGTTCTAAAATCAATACCCTATTGTCAAAATTAAAAGAACTAGAGGAGCAAGATCAAACAAATTCAAAAACTAGCAGAAGACAAGAAATAACTAATATCAGAGCAGAACTGAAGGAGACAGAGACACAAAAAACCTTCAAAAAAGTCAGTAAATCCAGGAGCTGTTTTTTTGAAAAGATCAACAAAATAGATAGACCACTAGCCAGATTAATAAAGAAGAAAAGAGAGAAGAATCGAATAGATGCAATGAAAAACGATAAACAGTTTATCACCACCGATTCCACAGAAATACAAACTACCATCAGAGATTACTACAAACAACTCTATGCACATAAACCAGTAAATTTAGAAGAAATGGATAAATTCCTGGACACTTACACCCTCCCAAGACTAAACCAGGAAGAAGTTGAATCCCTGAATAGACTAATAACAAGGCCTGAATTTGAGGCAGCAATTAATAGCCTACCAACCAAAAAAAGTCCAGGTCCAGACAGATTCACAGCTGAATTCTACCAGATGTACAAAGAGGAGCTGGTACCATTCCTTCTGAAACTATTCCAAACAATATAGAAAGAGGGAATACTTCCTAACTTATTTCATGAGACCAACATCATCCAGATACCAAAACCTGGCAGAGACACAACTAAAAAAGAAAATTTCAGGCCAATATTCAAGATGAACGTCGATGCAAAAATCTTCAATGAAATATTGGCAAACCGAATGCAACAACACATCAAAAACATTATGCATCACAATCAAGTAGGCTTCATCCTGGGGATGCAAGGCTGCTTCAACATAACCAAATCTATAAATGTAACACATCACATAAACAGAAGCAAAGGCAAAAACCGCATGTTATCTCAGTAGATGCAGAGAAGGTGTTCAGCAAAATTCAACAGCCCTTTATGCTAAAAACTCTCAATAAACTAGGTATTGATGGAACGTATCTCAAAATATTAAAAGCTATGTATGACAAACCCACAGCCAATATCATACTGAATGGACAAAAAATGGAAGCATTCCCTTGGAAAACTGGCACTAGACAAGGGTACCCTCTCTCACCACTCCTATTCAACATAGTATTGAAAGTTCTAGCAAGAGCAATCAGGCAAGAAAAGTAAATAAAGGGTCTTCAATTAGGAAAAGAGGAAGTCAAATTGTCTCTATTTGCAGATGACATGATTGTATATTTAGAAGACCCCATTGTCTCAGCCCAAAATATCCTTAAGATGATAAGCAACTTTAGCAAAGTCTCAGGACCAATGGAACAGAAAAGAGGCCTCAGGAGTAACGCCACACAGCTACAACCATCTGACCTTTGACAAACCTGGCAAAAACAGGCAATGGGGAAAGGATTCCCTGTTTAATAAATGGTGTTGGGAAAACTGGCTAGCAGTGTGCAGAAAGCAGAAACTGGACCCCTTCCTGACACCTTACACTAAAATTATCTCCAGATGGATTAATGATTTAAACATAAGACCTAACACCATAAAAACCCCAGAAGAAAACCTAGGCAAAACCATTCAGGACATAGGCATAAGAAAGGACTTCATGACTAAAACACCAAAAGCACTGGCAACAAAAACCAAAATAGACAAATGGGACCTAAACAAACTCCACAGCTTCTGCACAGCAAAAGAAACAGTCATTAGAGTGAAATGGCAACCAACAGAATGGGAAAAAAATTTTTGCAATCTACCCATCTGACAAAGGGCTAATATCCAGAATCTACAAAGAACTAAAACAAATTTACAAGAACAAAACAACCCCATCAAAAAGTACGTGAAAGATATGAATAGGCACTTTTCAAAAGAAGACATTTATGTGGCAAACATATGAAAAACTGCTCATCATCACTGGTCATTAGAGAAATGCAATTCAAAACCACATTGAGATACCCTCTCACGCCAGTTAGAATGGCAATCAGTAAAAAATCTGGAGACAACAGATGTTGGAGAGGATGTGGAGAAATAGGAACACTTTCACACTGTTGGTGGGAGTACAAATTAGTGCAACCATTGTGGAAGACAGTGTGGCGATTCCTCAAGGATCTAGAAATAGAAATACCATTTGACCCAGCAATCCCATTACTGTGTATATACCCAAAGGATTATAAATTGTTCTATTATAAAGACACATGCACACATATGTTTATTGTGGCACTATTTACAATAGCAAAGACTTGGAACCAACCCAAATGCCCATCAAGGATGGGCTTGATAAAGAAAATGTGGCACATATACACCATGGAATACTGTACAGCCATAAAAAAGGATGAGTTCATGTCCTTTGCAGGGCCATGGATGAATCTGGAAACCATCATTCTTAGCAAACTGACACAAGAACAGAAAACCAAATACCACATGTTCTCACTCATAAGTGGGAGTTGAACAATAAGAACATATGTACACAGGGAGGGGAACGTCACACACTGGTATCTGCTGGGGGGTGGGGGGCTAGGGGAGTGATAGCAGGGCGTGGGGAGGTTGGGAGGGTTAACATTAGGAGAAATACCTAATGTAGGTGAACGGGGGATGGAGGCAGCAAACCACCATGACATGTGTATACCTATGTAACAGTCCTGCAAGATCTGCACAAGTACTCCAGAACTTAAAGTATAATAATAAAAATAAGATATTTCTTTCTACTTATCATTGTTTTATGATTTGTGAGGATCCTGGTCACCTTTTAGGAACTGGGAGCTAGTGATAAAACCTGATTTGCAGGATGAGTTAGCACAGTTTCCTAACATGTGCCAGACATAGACTTGGTAGTGGTGGTACTATCGGTAGCTAAGTAGCTAGGGATTGTCAAGGACAAAGAGATTACACACTTGTACAAATATTCAGATATTTGTACACTGTGGGTTTAGCAATTTCAATTTCCATTTTTGCTCTATTTTCATTTTTTCTGCCTCCAGAAATCAATCTTGTGAGGAACTGGCAAAGCACTGCTTTGAAGCCATTTCATCTCAAGATTTAGCCATGAAACGATGGTCTTTTCTGCCATCTTCACCTAACCTGAAAGGGCTGTTTAGTCTCTCATTTATAGATGATCTATCTGTAGACTCATCTTTGATCTGAAGACTGGAGACCTAGAGTCCAGATACCAGAAACTGCCCAGAATAGTCTAGGAAAAACACTCCCAAATTAGAAGATGGGAGATGTGATGGCTTAGGAAACCGTGTAAGGTTAAGGAATAGGATATGGGTGTGTGGGGGGGTTGGGTATATGCATGGGAGACAGCTTTTCTCTTTTTCTCCGAGCAATGACACTCACCTTTATGTTCATGCATTCTCCTTTTTGCTTCCTGATTCTTTTCTCAAACCAACATTTTTTCTAAGTCTTGATTTTTAGGAAAGAATTGAGCCCATGAAGCCTTTCCATAAACGGGTTATATCACAGCATGTAGCAGTTGTCAGCAGGTCTGTAAAGTTTATGAGTTTATTTAGAGTCAAAATGGATTTCAAATAAGTTTCTGAGAGTTGCCAAATGTCACATTTAATGTTGTTTTTGGTATATTTAGAAGGAAAGAATAGTTTTGGCTCCTGTTCAGTAGTAAAGTTAAATGCAGATGCATAGTTTATTTTCCAAGTAACTTCTAATCTTTGAATTGCATCAGTGTAGTTTTACTATTTATCATATTTTGCAGTAAAGTAACTATGTATCATTATCATAGTGGATGATATTTATTCTGTACACAATCAACAAGCATGATGTTAAGGAGAGAGTGTGTGTGTGTGTGCGTGCACATGCACACATGTGTAAAATGTAGGCTTATATTTGTGCATCCTAAAGAGCTTGGGCAGTAAGAACCAGTGGTACCTTAATAGGGTACACAGATGGTTTGTTCCTAATTACAGGAGAAGAAAGAAACAAAGTGACTATTGTATCTCTTGAACTTGTGGTGATGGCTCTTTTGTATGGACCTGGTTTTGGATTCAGATGTAGGGTCTCAGAAAATTTTCTTAGGGCTATGGCAAACTGAGAGGGGTCCATCAGAGGCACTCTATCCATTCTCCATAGTCAGATACTGAAAGTTTGAGTCAAAGAATTGTTTTTTTTTTTCTTCATGAGCGAGGTGGCTGATTTTCCTGATGACAAAAAAAGTTAAGAACCAGGGTGAGTGCATTTTACTAAAACATTCTGCTTTTGGTTGACACCCAGTTGTGAACTTGTCACCTTTGGTAGTTCTTGCTTAAATTTATAATCTTTAGGGGGGAAAACTCATACTATGGGTAATATGATGCTGAAATGGCATGACAATAGTTCCATTTGATGCCTCAGCACCCTAACGTGGCATGTGATCTCTGCGTGCATGCTTCTGCTTTGGTCCGTGGACAGCTGTCTTTGTTGAACTGTATTTGGATAAAAGAGTTCCTGTGATTTAATATAGAAATTAAATTTCAAGCAACACAGGTGGCAACATTTTTGTTTGTTTATTTTAGGGGGTAGAATTGAAGCATTAGAGGTAATTCTAGCTTGATCATCCCATTTTCTGGAAATGACAGATAGAGGCAGTATATAGCACAGTGTAGTGGCTAAGGGTGTAGAGTGTGATGGATGTGAGATTGAATCCCAGTTCTGCCCTGGCCGGCTCTGGGACCTTGCACAAGCGACTTACCCTTTCTAAGGGATAATATCTGTACCTACCTCATAGAAACCTGAAAAGATTAAGTAAGGCAATACATTATGCTAGAATTTTTGTATAATGCCTTGTACATGAGAAATGCTACGGTGTTAAGTAGCGTATTATGAGATTAGCATAGACTGTAAACCAGACAACCAGGTCTTTTCTTATAACATTTCACCAGGTGTAGACCCTGTGAAGGCAGAAGATTATTATTTCATTGAATAAAGTCCACTGCATGTTGTGTGAATAGTAAGGCAAAGTAACTGCACTCACTTTATGTTCTAACGAAAGTAACAATCAGTGAGTAAACACCTATAATGTAATTTCATGGGGATTAATAAGTGCTTTAGGGAGAAACAAAGCAGAATAATCGGGTTCAGAAGGATGAGAAGAATAGTGTAGAAAGGACATCTAGGGAAGGCTTCTCCTATTCGAGTGAAGCGTGTGGCATCTGCAGACCTAAGGAAGAGCGTTCCCAGAAGAGAAAAAAAGCAAGTTCATTATGTCCTGATTTGATTCAGGTAGAGCCAGGTCATTTAGGTTATTATAGACTGAGATAGGAAGTTCAAAGATTTCAAGTGTGATAGGAACTCTTCTGGGTTTCGAGTAAAGGATTAACGTGATGTAACTTACACTTTATAAAAGGACATCTTGTTATTATGTTGAGAATAGTCTGTATGGGAAAACAAGAGTGAAAACAAGAAAACCAGTTAGGTTATTGTGGCAACCCTGGGGAGAAAGGTGGTGGCTGGAACTAGCATCAAGGTGGTGGTGGTGGGTTTAGATTCAGAGTAGGTTTTGAAGGTAGAGCCAATGGGACTTACTGAGGATTGGTTGTGCAGCAATAAGAAACAAGAATCAGGCTGGGTGCAGTGGCTCACACCTGTAATCCCAGCATTTTGGGATGCCAAAGCGGGTGGGTCTCAAGGTCAGGAGTTCAAGACCAGCCTGGCCAATATGGTAAAACCCTATCTCTACGAAAAATACAAAAATTAGCCGGGCATGGTGGCGGCATCTGTAGACTCAACTCCTCGGGAGGCTGAGGCAGGAGAATTGCTTGAACCCTGGAGGCAGAGGTTGCGGTGAGCTGAGATCATGCAATTGCACTCCAGCCTGGCGACACAGCGAGACTCTGTCTCAGAAAAAAAACACACAAAAAACCAAAAAACAGAAGAATCACTGAATACTTCTAGGTGTTTGATCTGTACATGTAGTGAATGGTAATACCATTTCCTGAGATGGAGAAATCTGGGGTTGGGGGTCAGAGATTAGGTTTCTGTTCTGAAAATATTATATTTGAGATACCTATTAGTGCTTCAAGTGGGGATGTTGAGGACATGGTTGGATATACAAATCTGGAGCTCTGGAGTGAAGAGATAGAAATGTAGGAGTTAACAGCATAGAGATGATATTTGATGTCATAAGACTATAAGGGCTGGGCATGGTGGCTCACGCCTATAATCCCAGCACTTTGGGAGGTCGAGGTGGGTGGATCACAAGGTCAAGAGATCGAGACCATCCTGGTCAACATGGTGAAACCCCGTCTCTACTACAAATACAAAAATAATTAGCTGGGCATGGTGGCGCGCACCTGTAGTCCCAGCTACTCAGGAGGCTGAGGCAGGAGAATTGCCTGAACCCACGAGGCAGAGGTTGTGGTGAGCCGAGATTGCGCCATTGCACTCCAGCTTGGGTAACAAGAGCGAAACTCCGTCTCACATACACACACACACACACACACACACACACACACACACACACACAAGTCTACTAGGGACCACCCCTAGGAGAGAGTGAGGTTGGAGAAAATGGCCAAGAACTAAACCATGAGGAAATCAACATTGGAGGCTAGAAAGAGGAAGAATCTAAGAAGATGCAGTAATGAGGTAGGAAGAAAATGAGGGTAGAGGGTGTTTTGGAAGCCAAGTGAACAAGTGAAAGGAAGGAAGGGGTGATCAACTAGGTCAAACGTTGCTGAGAGATCAGATAAGATGAAGCCAGAAAATTCTCTATTGCATTGGAGAAGACAAAGGTCACTGCTGTCCTTGACAGGAGTTCAAAGGCCATGTTGTGGTTGGCTTTTTCACTTCTGTGTCTCTGATGACATACGGTATTTGGAACATGACAGAAACTTTAAAACATCTGTAGAATGAATGAATTGACAAACCTGAATTTCTTCCTTTTTTTTTTTTTTTTTTTTGATCTCAGTGCAATCTTTTTTTTTTTTTTTTTTTTTTTTTCTTTTAGTCTTACTAGGGGTAAAATTATATGATTATCAATAAAACATATATGGCATCTTCTTTCTCTGTTAGTTTGTATTTGATTTAACATTAATCTCACATGTCAAGTAACGAAAAACATATAAACCGTAATAGTTCTTAATAATTGTCTACATTATACTATAGAGTGAAGTAGTTTTTAAAAATGTGATCTCACTTATCAACACGGAACCACTTGTCTTCTCTGTCCCAGAGTCTACAGAGTCTCTCTGTGAGCCACCAAGAAGTTTATCACTTACCCAAATGATGCTGTGAATTGAATGTGGAACACTTTTAAAAGGGCAGGGCAGAGGTTACTTTAGAGGTCAAGCCCATAGCCATTTCAGTGTGGATCACATTTTTTTAATCGTGAAATGTAAACCAGAGAGGATACTCTTAATTGGTTGCATGGGGAAGAATCTAGCCTTGCCTTTTTTCAAACTATTCTCTGAAGGCACCCTGGGGTGCCACAGTGAATTCATGGAGAGGCTGTGGGATTTTTTTTTTTTTTTTTTTTTCCGAGGCAAACACTGAAACAATCAGCATCTGTCAGCTACCATGTGAACTACAGGCTTAAGGTAGTTCATAGTTTTAACATTAGATCACTACATTCCTTTCAATGAAGTCATATCTTTGAAGAGCTGGGCTTTCAGGGGTTGCTGTGATAAATAGCCAGTGTGGTATAAAAATCAATGTGAAGCAGGAAATGGGGTGGCAGAATCCCATCTAATTCCAAAGATAGAAAAGCTGTGTAGTGCCCAGAAGCATACAGGTCTCATTAAAAATGATGATTATATACGAATGAAATAAAAATAGCACCTTCTCATCAATTTATATCTTTTTCTTTTCAAATAGTTACTAGGTTATTAGGACATAAATACTTATTGAGTTGTTTGGATCTAACTATTTAACTCATGGAACTGTCAGGTATTTCTCTTTGCCTGGAAGTGCCATGAAAAAAAATACCTGAGATACCAGAGTGACATGGACTGAGAATGTTTGAGAACCTCTGATTTAGCTTTTTAGGTGCCCATCCCGCTGCCCTCTCCAGTTTGCCTGTTTGCTGCCCTGCATCCTTCCCAAATCCATGCCAGTCTGCACTCTGTCAAGTGTCCCCTTGAGCTACAGAGTGAGTCTGCAAAAATAACCGGTATCAGTGAGCAGTGCAGGTTCTCTCAAATGAGCATTTTTACCATATAGCTTGTTGGGGACCTCAAGAAATGGCTAATGACACCTCCCATCCAGGAGGTAGCCAGAGAGTTTTCCGTCTCCTTTTCCTTTCTTTCCGCCTTCACTGCATCATGGCTCCCAGATCTAGGAGCACTCTTAGCATAGTTCTGGCATAGTTCAGACACATGGTTAAGGAGACTTTTTGGACTAGACTGGGTCTCTTTCTAGCCATTCATTCTGTTTTAGTTTCCTTTCCATGAAAATATGTTCTAAGCACTAGACAACCACCTTACACAGGAACTTTTGGAATACAGCCCTTTGTATTATGGGTACCCCCTGCATCTGCTGGAGAGCCCTCTTTGGGGACAATATTATAGGGTATACTACTAGTTGTGATGTGCTATAATTGGCTCTTCAAAACTCAAAGAAGTCCATATCTGTTCATAGCAGAAGTATGCTTTTTTTGAGATTCAAGATAAGAGAGTGAAAAGGACCTATTTTCATGGGTTTGTAAGGCAGTGCCGCCTGCTTTAAAGACTCTCTGGAATGGGAATTGCACTTAGTGAAATTGCAGGCTTATGGCCATTGACAAAGATGAAAGGCAGAGAAGCGAGTGAGTTACATAATGTGGTTGCATCCATTTGCGCAAGAGTATTCTGTGGGCTGCCTTTCTTTGAGTGGAGCAACCCTCTTGAGTTGTATCTCTGGGCCATTGTCACTTCATTTTTGATACTGGCCTTCTCAGTTTAGCCTTCAGAATTCCTCTGAGCAGTAAGAAGAATGCTTGGTTTTATTCTATCTTAGAGATATTCTTCCCTATCTCTGTCTGTTTCTTCTTAGTCTCTGTGTTTCCATTCATACTTTCACCATCCCTTCTATTCTCTTTTTATCTTAATCTATACCCTCCCTTTTTCTTTCTTCCCTCCTTTTCTATCCCTGTTCTCCTCTCACTGCTTCCATCATGGCAAAGTCTTCAAGCCCCACGTCTCATTGTCATGTATCCCTGGAGGAAAGAGGTGCTCACATTGAAATGGGAGCATTTATTCCGCACCTGAATGGAGCGTCAGAATTTTGTAGCATTTGCCATGTTGAACTCATGGATAAAAGTCAGATGATCCTATGAATAAATTTTACCTTGGGATGAGTTAATCAAGACCTAGTTCCTGAGTTTTCTAGAATGCCATAAAATTTAGAAAGATTAGCTTGTACTTGCTATTTGGGCTTAAACATCTCTAATTCTAGTACTATATTATCTTTATAGCAGTGTTGACCTGTAGAAATAATAATTATAGCCACAAATTTGAGACATAGATATAATTTTAATTTTTTAGCATGCACATCTCAATTTGAAGCAGCCACATTTCTATTGCTCAATAACTGCATATGCTCATGGCTGCTGTATTAGACAGTAAGCTTTAGGCGGTAAGACATGGAAGAAAGAGACAGAGGTTTCAGGCCAGTACCGGAAGTATCCCTTGAGTGAATGGAGCAAGTGTTTGACAAGTAAGGTGAGCCTAGGAGGCACCTTAAAGTTCAATGCCAGTCTTTTTTTTTTTTTTTTTTGAGACAGAGTCTCGCTCTGTCACCAGTCTGGAGTGCAGTGGTGTGATCTTGGCTCACTGTAACCTCTGCCTCCCAGGTTCAAACGATTTTCTTGCCTCAGCCTCCCAAGTAGCTGGGACTACAGGTGTGCATCACAATGCCCAGCTAATTTTTGTATTTTTAGTAGAGACGGGGTTTCACCATGTTGGCCAGGATGGTCTCGATCCCCTGACCTCATGATCCGCCTGCCTCATCCTCCCAAAGTGCTGGGGTTACAGGCATGACCCACCATGCCCAGCCCAATGTCAGTCTTTTAACAACCTTAATCAGATAGCTGGTTAGCCAAGAGGTATGGGGATTTGGCCTGAAGTGGGTAGAAGACCAAAGGTTACTGTTGTTTCTTTCATAGAACCACCTAATTTTCTTTCTTTTCTGTATCTGTGCTTCCATCCCTTGCTTAAATTTCCTCATTTCCTGGAATACTAGGGATTACACAAAGACAAGATCTGCTGGTGAAAATAACTCAGCAGTTAAGAGCATAAGTAGGTCCTTTAAATCTTGAAAACACATTTTCTCTCTTTTACATCTTAGTTCACATGGCAGAGGAGATTTACTTTTTTTCCTTGAAATTACAAAATGGCATCTAATTCCAGAAGGGCTCAAAAGCCAGAATTCTGATACATTTTCTTAGCTCACATGTTACCGTGACAAGAGGGTGCTGCCCACTTCACCCGCATCCGTGAATAGAGCAAGTTTGAACAGTCCCTGCTTCCTTCGCTGAAGCATTATCTTGCGTTCTTTGGGTTACTCTTGCGTAACACCATCACAAGCAAAAACTTAAAGCATCCGCATTTAACTTTGGTCTGAGTTTGCCCTGAGGATGAAGGGATAGGATTATGGGAGTGGGGAGTTGGTGAGTTGACAACAGCTAGGTAAATAAAATAAGAATACAGTCAACTTTAACACCTCCCAACTTAGTTCCCCCACTCCTAACTTCTTTGTATTTTCTTCTCTATGAAATGAGGAATTTGAATTAGGTGAGGAATCTCCAGTGTTTTTCATGGAGAGGATCTGTTTTCAATCCCCCATATGGAGACGGGAAGGTAGAGGGTATCTGACTGTGCTAGTTGTGGATTGGGGGCTCTTGGTTCTGCAATCAATTAGCTCCTCTTAGAAATGAGCAACTAGAGACCTGACTCTTGGATCTCATGAAATCTGAAGTTTCTCAGTGGTACCAGTTACTAGGTTTCTGAGTCTTGCAGAATAGTAAGAATGTTCATCTGTGCTCTTGCAACAAAGAGATAGGATCCAAGTGGTGAGGTCTTCATTAATTACAGAAGTATCTGGAGTGTTTGGGGAGGAGTTATACAGGGAACTATCTGCAGCAGACAGGAGATGGCAAACCCACGAGAGTCCATTGGCGTTTCTGGAGTAAAACTGTTTGCTAGGTTATATCTGGGGCTTCCTGATAATAAGTATGAAAAACTATGTTTATAAATATGATTGGAAAAGTACAGAGGTTGAATTATTACCACATTTTAGGAATGTGGAAGGTTGCTTGGATAAATGAGAAAAAAAAGAAAAGAATGCAAGTAATGTCCTACTGGGGTAGCCCAGTATTTTGTTTCCAGGTAGCTTCAAAGTATTAAATATATTTACATTAACCCATGAAGCTAGTAATTAATAAAATAAATTAATAATTGAGAACGTAAAATCACCCCCAGTTCTGCCACTCAAAACTAATGAATGTTTCTGAGGTTTCTAAGGGGTGATTTTCAAGAACATGCTTCCTCTTGGTGATGATGTTCTCAAAAGCAAAGACCATCTTCCAGATATGCAAATTCTTTACTCATTATGAATCTTCTTTTGTTAAAGTAACTTTTTCTTTGAGCATAATTTTAGATTTACAGAAAAGTTGCAAAGATAATAGAGAGAGAGAGCCCCAAAGACAAATGGCCAACACTTCCCAGCAGGCCAGTTATCTAACTAAGGGAACTGAACTTTAAGGTATTTCCCAGTACTGTCCTAGTCACTAATATTACCTCAATTATGTTATATCACATTTATCAAAATTAAGAAACCAACACTGATATATATTTCTGTAAACTAAAACTGTAGACTTTATTCAGATTTCACTATTTTTTGTGGATCTATTATCTATGAATTTAAGTCCTGTTTTGAATTCTGATTTTGTCTGTAGTACCTCTTTATTTAAATAATGCTGTTTTCCTCCCTCTGAAAACAAAACGAAACAAATATATATATATATATATATATACACACACACATATATATATATATATACACATATATATATATGTATATATATGTATATATTATTGTAGAATTGGGAAAGTACTCAAAAATATAAAGAATAAAATAAAATTAACTCTAGCCTTATTTCTGTGCTAATTTTGTGTTGTGTATATGTAGGTATACACTAGCAAATGAAGTTCATTATGTCTACAGTATTGTTTTGAATGGTGTGTTTTCTATATAATATTACCTTGAGAGAAATTTAATAAAAAATCTTCAAATTAGATATAAATGTATATATTTTAAATGTATATACTTAGGGCATAGAACATGATGTTTTAATATACATATTAACATATCAAGCAAATTAACATGTTCATCGTCTCATATAGTTTCCTTTCTTTCTTTTGGTTTGTTTTTTGTGGTAAGAGTACCTAAAATCTACCCCCTTGCCAAATTACCAATACACAATACCATATAATTAACTTTAGTCCTTATGCTATATGTTAGACTCCAGACTTGTTTATCCTACATAACTGCAACTTTGTGCCCTTTGACCTGCCTCTCCCACCCCCACCTCCCTTATCTACTCTCTGCTTTTATGTACGATATTCAATATTTAAAAATTTTAGATTCCACATATGAAATCATGCACTGTTTTTCTTTCTGTGTGTGGTTTATACTTAGCATAATATCCTCTAGGTTCATCCATGTTGTCATAAATGGCAGTATCCCTTTCTTTTAAAGTCTTAATAATACTTCATTTTACACATATATGTACATATCAGCAGATGAATGGATAAAGAAGTTGTGGTATACATACATACATATGTACATATAATACATGTTAATACATATATGTACATATGTAATTAGTATTAATATATACGAGGGTACTATATTTGTATTAATATGTATGTATACCACAACTTCTCTATCCATTCATCTATTGAGGGACATTTCAGTTGTTCTGATAACTCAGCTGTTGTGAATAATGCTGCAGTAAACATGGGAGTGCAAGTCTCTTTACAAGACAGTGATTTCATTTCCTTTGGGTGTATATCCATATGAGATATTGCTGGATCATACAGTTCTCTTTTAAATTTTTTGATGTGCTTCCATACTCTTTTGTGAATATATAATTTTTAAAAGTCATGTTCCACTGTGTAATTACTCCGTCCCCTACTGATGAACAGCCCTTAGGCTCTTTCTACTTTTGACTACAATAAAGTGAATTTTAATGTGAATTGTGTTACATAGACCTTTTACTACCTCTCTGATAATGTTCTAGGAATAGAATTACTGGATCAATAGGCCTGACATTTGATATATGCTGCCGAGTTAACATACAGAAAGATTATACCAGGATACTCACCAAACTTCACTTTTACCAGCATTCAACATAATAATTTTTAATCTTTCACAATTTAAGTGATGAAAAATTAAATGTCTTTATTATTTTAAATTGTGTTTCGTTCAGTGTTACTAAAGTTGTCCAGATATTTTCTTAGCTCATGCAAATTAACATTTTATTCTTAATGCTTTAAACCATCCCTAATTTAATTTGCTGAATGGTATGATACAAATATCTAAAAGGACTCTTTTTTTTACACAGTGTTCCCTCAAATTATAATTAAGTATTGACTCTCTTGTTCTCATTGAACTGTGATGCTCTTTTTAGTAGAAGTGCTTTTACCTGGGGTCACTCATCTGTACCAGTGACTTTTCTGTATCTTTAGCCAGTACCATTGTTATTTTACCTTTATAACTTTTTAAATAAGGGCTTGGACAAGTTCGTTATCCTTTTTTTAAAAAAATATACTTAGTTTTAAGAACAGTTTTAGTTTCACAGCAAAATTGTCCAACAGGTACAGAGATAGCCCATATACTCCCTGCACTCACATATATATAGTATTCCTCATTATCAGCATCCCCACAGAGTGGTATACTTGTTACAGTAGATGAACCTGCATTGACACAGTCTTATCTATCTTTGTACCTCTTGTGCCTGGCCTGTTACCTGACATGCAGTAAATGTTAAATAAATGTTTGTTAAAATGAACAATCAGTTTTTGGAAATTTATCTAGTTATCATTAAATTGTTTTACTTGAAGTGGCTGTCAAGATGGTTGAATGGGAACAGCTCCAATCTGCAGCTCCCAATAAGACCAACGCAGAAGGCGGGTGATTTCTGCATTTCCAACTGATTTACCCAGCTCATCTCAGTTGGACTGGTTAGACAATGGGTGCAGCCCATGGAGGGCAAGCTGGAGCAGGGTGAGGCATCACTTCACCCAGGAAGCGCAGGGGGTAGGGGAACTCCCTCCCTTAGCCAAGGGAAGCCATGAGAGACTGTGCCATGAGGAATGGTGCATTCCACCCCAGATACTACACTTTTCCCACAGTCTTTGCAACCCACAGACCAGGAGAGTCCCTCAGGTGCCTACACCACCAGCGTCCTGGGTTGCAAGCACAAAACTGGGCAGCTGTTTGGGCAGACACCTAGCTAGCTTAGCTGTAGGAGTTTTTTTTTCATAACTCAGTGGTGCCTGGAATATCAGCAAGACAGAAGTGTTCACTCCCCTGGAAAAGGGGCTGAAGCCAGGGAGCCAAGTGGTCTAGCTCAGCAGATCCCACTCCTATGGAGCCAGCAAGCTAAGATCCACTGGCTTGAAATTCTCACTGCCGGCACAGCAGTCTGAAGTTAACCTGGGATGCTCAAGCTTGGTGCACGGAGGGGCATCTGCTATTACTGAGGCTTGAGTAGTTGGTTTTCCCCTCACAGTGTAAACAAAGTGGCTGGGAAGTTCAAACTGAGTGGAGCCCACTGCAGCTCAGCAAAGCTGTTGTAGCCAGAACTGCCTCTCTAGATTCCCCCTCTCTGGGCAGGGCATCTCTGAAAGAAAGGCAGCAGCCCCAGTCAGGGGATTATAGATAAAACTACTGTCTCCTTGGGACAGAGCAAAGGGGAGGCTGTGGGCGCAGCTTCAGCAGACTTAAACGTCCTGCCTGCTGGCTCTGAAGAGAGCAGCAGATCTCCCAGCATAGCACTCAATCTCTGCTAAGGGACAGACCACCTTTTCAAGTGGGTCCCTGGCCCCTGTGCCTATACAGTAGATCTTCAGCTTCCATCTGGTAGGTGCCCCTCTGGGATGACGCTTCCAGGGGAAGGAACAGGAAGCAATCTTTGCTGTTCTGAAGCCTCTGCCAGCGAAACCCAGGCAAACAGGGTCTGGAGTGGACCTCCAGCAAACTCCAGCAGACCTGCATCAGAGGGGCCTGTTAGAAGAAAAACTAACAATTAGAAAGGAACAGCATCAACATCAACAAAAAGGATGTCCACACAACAACCCCACATGAAGGTCACCAACATCAAAGACCAAAGGGAGATAAATTCACGAAGATAAGGAAAAACCAGCGCAAAAAGGCTAACAATTCCAAAAACCAGAATATCTCTTCTTCTCTAAAGGATCATGGACCTCCTCATCACCAAGGGAACAAAAATGGATGGAGAATGAGTTTGATGAATTGATGGAAGTAGGCTTCAGAAGGTGGGTAATAACAAACTCCTCCATGCTAAAGGAGTATGTTCTAACCTCATGCAAGGAAGCTAAGAACCTTGAAAAAAGGTTAGAGGAATCGCCAACTAGAATAACCAGTTTAGAGAAGAAATAAATGACCTGTGGAGCTGAAAAACACAGCACGAGAACTTTGTGAAGCATACACAAGTATCAATAGCCAAATCAATCAAGTAGATGAAAAGATATCAGAGATTGAAGATCAACTTAATGAAATAAAGCATTAAGTCAAGTTTAAAGAAAAAAGAATGAAAAGGAATGAACAAAGCTTCCAAGAAATATGGGACTATGGGAAAAGACCAAGCCTACATTTGATTGGTGTACCTGAAAGTGACAGGGAGAATTAATCCAAGTTGGAAAACACTCTTCAGGATATTATTCAGAAGTTCCTCAACCCAGCAAGAGAGGCCAACATTCAAATTCAGAAAATACAGAGAACACTACAAAGATACTCCTAAAGAAGAGCAACCCCAAGACACATAATTGTCAGATTCACCAAAGTTGAAATGAAGGAAAAAATGTTAAGGGCAGCCAGGGAGAAAGGTCAGGTCATCTACAAAGGGAAGCCTATCAGACTAACAGTGGACCTCTCTGCAGAAACCCTATAAGCCAGAAGAGAGTGGAGACCAATATTCAACATTCTTAAAAGAATTTTCAACCCAGAATTTCATATCTAGCCAAACTAAGCTGCATAAGTGAAGGAGAAGCAAAATCCTTTACAGATAAGCAAATGCTGAGAGATTTTGTCACCACCAGGTCTGCCTTACAAGAACTCCTGAAGGAAGCACTAAATATGAAAAGGAAATACCGGTATTAGCCACTGCAAAAACATACCAAATTGTAAAGACCGTCAACACTATGAAGAAACTGCATCAACTAACAGGCAAAATAACCAGCTGGCATCATAGTGACAGGACTAAATTCACACATAACAACATTAACCTTTAATGTAAATGGACTAAATGCCCCAGTTAAAAGACACAGACTGGCAAATTGGATAAAGAATCAAGACCCATTGGTGTGCT
>NW_016107542.1:2642009-2649925 GCF_001604975.1 Cebus imitator | reverse complement strand
ATATGCTCCAAATAAAGGAGCACACAGATTTGTAAAGCAAGTTCTTAGAGACCTACAAAGAGACTTAGACTCCAACACAATAATAGTGGGAGACTTTAACACCCCACTGTCAATATTAGACAGTTCAATGAGACAGAAAATGAACAAGGATATTCAGGACTTGAACTCAGCTTTGGACCAAGCAGACCTAATAGACACCTACAGAACTCTTCACCCCAAATCAACGGAATATATATTGATCTTAGCACCACGTGGCACTTATTCTAAAATTGACAATTGGAAGTAAATCACTCCTCAGCAAATGCAAAAGAACGGAAATCATAACAAACAGTATCTCAGACTGTTTGTGCGATCAAATTAGAACTTAGGATTAAGAAACTCACTCAAAACTGCACAACTACATGGAGACTGAACAACCTACTCCTGAATCACTGCTAGGTACACAATGAAATTAAGGCAGAAATAAATAAGTACTTTCAAACCAATGAGAACAAAGACACAACATGCCAGAATCTCTGCAACACAGCTAAAGCAAAGTTTAGGGGGAAATTTATAGCACTAAATGCCCATAGGAGAAAGCAGAAAAGATCTAAAATCAACACCCTAACATCATAATGAAAAGAACTAGAGAAGCAAGAGCAAACAAATGCAAAAGCTATCAGAAGACCAGAAATAACTAAGATCAGAGCAGAACTGAAGGAGATAGAGACACAAAAAACCCTTCAAAAATCAAGAAATCTAGAGCTAGTTTTTCAAAAAGATTAACAAAACAAACCACTAGCCACATTAATAAAGAAGAATAGAGAGAAGAATCAAATAGACAGTAAAAAATGATAAAGGGGATATCACCACTGCTCCCACAGAAATACAAACTACCATCAAAGAATACTATAAACAACTCTATGCAAATAAACTAGAAAATTCAGAAGAAATGGGTGAATTCCTGGACACATACACCCTCCCAAGATTAAACCACGAAGAAGTCGAATTTCTGAATAGATCAGTAACAAGTTCTGAAATGGAGGCAGTAAGGAATAGCCTACCAACCAAAAGAGCCCAGGACCAGATGGATTCACAGCCCAATTCTACCAGAGGTACAAAGAGGAGCTGATACCATTCCTTCTGAAAGTATCCCAAACAATAGAAAAGGAGGGACTTCTTAACTCATTTTATGAGGCCAGCATCACCCTGATAACAAAACCCGGCAGAGACACCCCAAAAAAAAGGAAAATTTCAGGCCAATATCCCTGATGAACATTGATGCAAAAATCCTCAATAAAATCCTGGCAAACCAAATCCAGCAGCACATCAAAAAGTTTATCCACCATAAAGTCAGCTTCATGCCTGGGATGCAAGTCTGGTTCAACATATGCAAATCAGTAAATGTAATGTATCACATAAACAGAACCAATGACAAAAACCACATGATTATCTCAATAGATGGCAGAAGAGGCCTTCAATAAAATTCACCACCCCTTCCTGCTAAAAACTCTCAATAACCTAGGTATTGATGGAATGTATTTCAAAATAATAAGGGCTATTTATGACAAACCCATAACCATATCATACTGAATGGGCAAAAGCTGGAAGCATTCCCTTTGAAAACCCCCACAAGAAAAGAATGCCCTCCCTCACCACTCCTATTCAACATAGTATTGGAAGTTCTGGCCAGGGCTATCAGGCAAGAAAAAGGAGTAAAGCGTATTCAAATAGGAAGAGAGGAAGTTGAATTGTCTCTGTCTGCAGATAATACAGTTGTATATTTAGAAACTCCATCGTCTCAGCCCCAAATCTCCTTAAGCTGATAAGCAACTTCAGCAAAGTTTCAGGATACAAAATCAATGTGCAAAAATCACAAGCATTCCTATACATCAATAATAGACAAATCATGAATTAACCCCCATTCACAATTGCACAAGGAGAATAAAATACCTAGGAATACAACTTATAAGGGATGTGAAGGACCTTGTCAAGGAGAACTACAAACCACTGCTCAAGGAAATAAGAGAGGACACAAACAGAGAAACATTCCATGCTCTTAGATAGGAAGAACCAATATCATGAAAATGACCATACTGCCCAAAGTAATTTACAGATTAAATGCTATCCCCATCAAGCTGCCATTGACTTTTTTCACAGAATTAGAAAAAACTACTTTAAATTTCATATGGTATCAAATAAGAACCCATATAGCCAAGACAACAAGCAATCAGGAAAGATTTCACTATTTAATAAATGGTATTGGGAAAACTGGCTAGCCATATGCAGGAAACGGAAACTGGACCCATTCATTCCACCTTATGCAAAAATTAACTCAGGATGGATTAAAGACATAAATGTAAGACCTAAAATTGTAAAAACACTAGAAGAAAATCTAGGCAGTACCATTCAGGACATAGCCATGGGCAGAGAATTCATGACTAAAACACCAAAAGCAATGGCAACAAAAGCCAAAATTCACAAATGGGATCTAATTAAACTAAAGAGCTTCTGCACAGCAAAATAAACTATCAGCAGAGTGAACAGGCAAACTACAGAATGGGAGAAAAATTTTTCAATCTCTCCATCTGACAAAGGGCTAATATCCAGTATCTATAAGGAACTTAAACAAATTTACAAAAACAAAACAAAACAAACAAAACCCCATGCAAAAGTGGGCAAAGGATATGAACAGACACTTCTCAAAAGAAGACATTTATGTGGCCAACAAACATGAAAAAAGCTCATCATCACTGGTCATTAGAGAAATGCAAATCAAAACTACAATGAGTTACCATCTCATGCCAGTTAGAATGGCAATCATTAAAAAGTCTGGAAACAGCAGATGCTGTAGAGTATGTAGAGATATAGGAATGGTTTTACACCGTTGGTGGGAGTGTAAATTAATTCAACCATTTGGAAGACAGTGTGGCGATACCTCAAGGATCTGGAACTGGAAATACTATTTGACCCAGTAATCCCATTACTGGGCATATACCTAAAGGATTATAAATCTTTCTACTATAAAGACACATCACACATATGTTTATTGCAGCACTATTCACAATAACAAAGACTTAGAACTAACCCAAATGCCCATCAATGATAGACTGAATAAAGAAAATGTGGCATATATATACCATGGAGTACTATACAGCCATAAAAAGGATGAGTTCACGTCCTTTTCAGGGACATGGGTGAAGCTAGAAACAATCATTCTCAGCAAACTAACACAGGAACAGAAACCAAATACCTCATGGTCTCACTCATAAATCAGAGTTGAACAATGAGAACACGTGGACACAGGGAGGGGAACATCACATACCAGTTCCTGTCAGAGGGTGGGGGTCTGAGGGAGTGATAGCATTAGGAGAAATACTGAATGTAGATGATGGGTTAATGGGTGCAGCAAACCACCATGGCACATGTATACCTATGTAACAAATCTGCATATTCTGCACATGTATCCCAGAATTTACAATAAAATAATAATAAAAAAGTTGAATTCGTAGAAGAATAATGGTTCCCAGAGGCATGGGTATGGGAGGAGTAAAAGAAAGGGGAATTACTGGTCCAAGTGCACAAATCTAGAAAAGAGGAACAGGTTTTGAGATTTGCTTCACAGAGGATGACTGTAATCAATTATATGTTGTATATTTCAAAATAACTAAGAGAGTAACTTCAAATGTATCACCATGAAAATATTAAGGAAGTAAAGTGATGGATATGTTAATAAGCTTGATTTAACCACTCTGAATTATAGACATATATCAAAACATTACATTATATTACATAAATGTAATATAATTATGAAAAAAATTCTCAATTTAGTTTTTCAGTTTGTAATCTTGGGATTTTCTCAGTATAGTATCGTATTCTATAAGTAATACCAGCTCTATTACTTTTATTAATATTTAATCTTTGTTTTTTACCTCACTGAATTGTCTATATCTTATCCCAAGTGGTAAATTGTAATGGTGGTAGTAAGCATTCTTGTCCCTGATTTTAATAAGGACACCTCTGGTACAGGAATTAACATTCCTAGGGAATCTACAGATGGGAATTAGAGACAGTCTCTTAACATCCAGAATATATGTGTAAATTTGATTTGATGAGACAGTGCACAAGAGAGTACATTTGTATATCTATTCTTATAATTATTTTTGCATACTTTATGCTTCTGTTTATAATTTTAAACATGTAAATAAAAATTTTTTATTCCTCTACTTTTTTTTTTTTACCTTGAGATTATTATCCTTTGTTTGAGTTCACCATTCCTTTTATTTGTTTAAAACAAGTGTACTTTCAGCTTTAAGGCTATGTCCCCTTAAAACAACTGCTTTTTACTGATGAGTATGTTAGCATAGGAGAAACAGCTATTCTCTTAATCCAAGTAGTTGTGAAATTCAAATTTTGTGGAGGCATGAGATATTTACAAATAGCAGAGGGAGTCTATTTTCATGGCACTTTGGTGTGCACCGAACTCAGGAAGACTAAAACAAGGAGGGCTGACAAAAGCCACCCATGGCTTTTAAAACCCAAAGTGGTTTACAGACTCAGTTGTTCCAGTGACAAAATGTAGAACAGAGAATTCAACCACTTTTCACAAATGTATTATGTTTAAATCAAACTAGATGTGAACTGGTTTTATTTCCCTTATTGCCAATGTTTGGGTAAAGAATGTGAAAAAGCCTGGAGAAAATGACAGAGATGGTCTCATTGGACAATATTCATTAAATAATATTCATAAAAACCAATGAAACACAATTTACAATTTATATCAGGGGTTCCAAAGACAGAATTTGAAAAGCCCATTTAAGAGCTCCAAATAGCTATCACAACAGGCCATGTACAGTTTTGTTTTAGGAAATGATAGGAGGAAAAGGATGAGATGAATTCTTACCTATAACTTTAGCATATTTCCTATTCCTATCAGGTAGCTGCTTTGAGTCAGCAGCAGTCAGCAGGGTTACCGAACTGCAGTCTCAGTTTGGAAAACGCTTTGCTGCATTGATGGGCTATGGCTTCTTACGTGATTACTCACAGCTTACGTTTTAAGGGTAACGTTAGACATCCTGAAACAACCACAGATGGCACTTAGAGAAATGCATGGAAATGATAGCCATATAAGACCATGCCTCTTGAGTTGTGAAAATATCTTACTTTAAACAAGATCTTGAGAAGTACACTTCCTGTCTACATTCTTGGGAACATAGTGGCCTGTTTCTTCCTCTGGGAAGTGACTAGCTTCATATTAGCTGGTTGGTGTATGTGAAGGTTCTTCATTGCTGATCAGCAAAAGCAAAAGCATCACTAACCATTTAAATGAAGTAGATATTTAAAATTGTGTTTTATTTAATTGTTTTTGTTTCTTTTGGCTTATTTTTGTATTTTTGGTAGAGACAGGGTTTCGTCATGTTGCGCAGGCTGGCTTTGACTACTGGTCTCAAGCAATCCACTCGCCTCAGCCTCCCCAGGTGCTGGGATTACATGCATGAGCCACTGTGCCTGGCCTGAAATAGGTATTTTAAGAGGGCTTATTGCTTCTTAGCCTCATGAATGAAATGGGTGCTACTCACAATAGATGTTTCCTTTTCTGACAGATAGGGGAGGGAGAAACACAGCCAAAAATTGCTTTTCCCTGATTATTCTTTATGTAGTTTGCTAAGACAATCTGGAAAAAGAAAAATAAATGCTACAGCAAGGAATAGAAGATATGAAAGCGAACAAAACTTGTGAGGTTTACCTACTTTGCTAGTCAGTTGAAATTCTGTGTTCAGGCCAACTTTGCATCAATACAGGGCACTTTATTATTCTTTTTAATAAACACATAATAACTGTACATATTTGTGGGGTATAGTGGTATTTATATACCTGTATATAAAGTGTAATGATCAAATCAGGATAATTAGCATATCCATCACCTCAAACATCATTTAGAAATTATGTCAACTTTCAAAACAATCCTTTCTTCATGCCATTGGAGTCTTAGAGAGTTACTTGTTTCCATTGTTCATATGTGTATATATACGTATATTATTGCACTTTAGCTGCTGGGGCACATGTGCAGATCATGCAGGATTGTTCCATGGGTACATACATGGCAATGTGGTTTGCTGCCTCCATCCTGTCACCTATATCTGGCATTTCTCCCCATGTTATTCCTCCCAAACCTCCCTACCCACTGCTGTCCCTCCTGTAGTTCCCCCAAACAGACCCCAGTTTGTGATGCTCCCTTCCCTGTGTTCATGTGTCCTCATTGTTCAGCACCTGCCTATGAGTGAGAACATGCGGTGTTTGATTTTCTGTTCTTGTGTCAGTGTGCTGAGAATGATGGTTTCCAGATTTATCCATGTCCCTACAAAGGACACGAACTAATCATTTTTTATGGCTGCATAGTATTCCATAGTGTATCTGTGCCACATTTACCTTGTCCAGCCTATCATCAATGGGCATTTGGGTTGGTTCCAGGTCTTTGCTATTGTAAACAGTGTCTCAATAAACATATGTGTGCATGTGTCTTTATAATAGAATGATTTATAATCCTTTGGATATATACCCAGTAATGGGATTGCTGGGTCAAATGGAATATCTATTTCTAGGTCCTTGAGGAATCGCCACACTGTCTTCCGCAATGCAAGGACTTCATGACTAAAACACCAAATGCCAAAATAGACAAATGGGATCTAATTAAACTCAAGAGCTTCTGTACAGCAAAAGAAACAATCATTAGAGTCAACCAGCAACCAACAGAATGGGAAAAAAATTTTTGCAATCTACCCATCTGACAAAGGGCTAATACCCAGAATCTACAAAGAACTACAACAGATGTACAAGAAAAAAACAAACCCATTCAAAAGTGGACGAAGGATATGAATGGACACTTTACAAAAGAAGACATGTATGAGGCCAAAAAAACACATGAAAAAATGCTCATCGTCACTGGTCATTAGAGAAATGCAAATCAAAACCACATTGAGATACCATCTCACGCCAGTTAGAATGGCGATCATTAAAAAATCTGGAGACAACATGCTGGAGAGGATGTGGAGAAATAGGAACACTTTTACACTGTTGATGGTAGTGTAAATTAGTTTTCATTGTTCTTTACTCACTCATTTAAGAAAAACGTATTTGGTATCCACTGCACATCCTTACACATATATAGCTTTTTTCACTTTTCAAATTGCCTTTTTAATATTGTCACCTGTTTCCTGTACATACAACATGAAGTAAGTAGTTCTAGTGTTATGGTTTCTGTTTTATACATGTAGAACCTGAAAATTGCTTATCATTGAAATTGGGCAGAGTGGTGAGTTTGCACCAGAATTTGGGTCTTCTGATTCCTAGGCAACTGTGACCTTGGCCTTTTGTAAAACATTTGATCCTGTGTGGAATGCTGAGGGCTGTGGACAACAACAGCCTCTTCTCTGAAAGACGTAATAGTAATCGTTGTGGGTTTGAGGCCACATACCTACAAAACCAATAGAATCCCTCTAAACCAACATGATCTGGACTGATTGTCACTCAGATCATTAAGAAAACATGGTTCAAGTGGGAAGTCATAAATCTGTGATACATACATAGCTTAAACACGTTACAGCAGCTTAAAGCATCTAGATGTGTATTTATTTAACCGTCTTTTGATGTAGAACCAAGGTCTTTTATTTGATTAAGGATCTTCTTGGGGTCTACGTCAATCGTTTTTTTCTTAGATAACTCTTTTATAATTTAGAAGTGTTGATTTCTTTAATGTAGAATGAGAACTTAAAAATATTTGTAAACCACTCTCGAGTATAGGATCATTTTAGATTTAAAAATTCCCTGTGGTCGGGCACAGTGGCTCACTCCTGTAATCCCAGCACTTTGGGAGGCCGAGGTGGGTGGATCACCTGAGGTCAGGAGTTTGAGAACATCCTGGCAAGCATGCTGAAACC
>NW_016107542.1:2603074-2641899 GCF_001604975.1 Cebus imitator | reverse complement strand
AAAAAAAAAAAAATTCCCTGAGATCTTTAACAGATATCTATCTCACACCTAATTCAGCAGCAGTTTTTAAAAAGCAGTTCACCTTAAAAAAAGTCTTTCCAATGTAGTGTTCAGAATAAAGCAATTTCTTTCTTTTTGTACTCATTTTATGTAATGTTTAATTAAATTATGTAAATACTAACAGCACACAACGGTCATAAGCATGTGTGTCTTTAACAGGTTTGGGAACAAACACAATGACTCTCGGTAAATATCCAACTCAATTGTTAGGAGCTGAGGTACACTGGCATATTAGAAAGTAACTTCCTAGCCAAGTGTATTTACTGTGCTGTGTACTTTTCACACAGGGAATGAAGGACATGAGCTATTCTGGAGAGTTGAGAGATTTAGCTGCAATTTAATCTACAGCTGCATATAACACTAAAGAAGTCCAGAGTATGGATGAGCTGAGGTGGCCCTGAAGGATTTATGGAAGGCTTGGAATGTCAGTGGGGCTGGAAAGATGGGTGGGATTCAGGAAGGGAAATTTTAGGGGTGTGTGTGTGTGTGTGTGCATGTGTGCGTGTGTGTGTGTGTGTGTGTGCGTGCACGCACCTATGTGCATGGGGGTTGAGGGGAGAGGAAGGAGTAGGCAGGGAAAGAAGTTCATTTTCTTGTAATACAAAAAAGTGGCATACTCATATAGACCCTCCTCTATTCCAGATCCTCTTCTAAGTTCCACCTCATGAAGGAAATCTTCCCATACCAGGTGGATTAGGTGGGGATTTTGATTTGCTTCCTAATGTAAATCATTGTGGTAGTTAGAGATTCGACAGCTGTTTTGCCTCCCACCTTCAATGTGGATTACACCTTATCCATTCCAGGCAGATGAGAGGCTACTACACTATTTTAAGAAAACTGCCAGGGAGACATTTTGATTTTCCTTAGTGATACACTCTGATGTTCTGACCCTGTGTAATAACCCTTCACATATTTGAAAATGGTTATTAAAAATCTTTTTTCCAATGTCTATGCTGTATTATCCCAAAGTAGTATAACCATCTTTTCATATATTCTTTATTCTAAATCTATTAAGTAGAAAGAATGAGAAATTAAAATGCTTAGAACCATTTCCCACAGTTTTCAAGATTATCCTGGTGTTAGTACTAAATATGTATATATGTGTTAGTACTTTATATGTGTATGTGTGTGTATACATATGCATGTGTAAACGAAATGTGTATTGAGGTTCTGTCTGCTGGGATCACCTGACTTACAGGGAAAGTTGATTTTTTTTGATACCCTCTCACCTCAATCACTCTGACAGATCCTTTGCAGCCACTTCCTCTTCCTCCTTCCTGTACTGTACTCTGTCACAGGTTAAACAAAATCTGACCCTCATATCAGCTTGCTAAGCTCCCTTAATTATTAAGTGGGTTTTATATCAAAAATGGATTAAGGTGTCAGTCTCCCTAGGGTTATTTGTTTCTCAAGAGAGGATTCTTGATGATGGAAGGCCTTGAAGACCCAAAGCTGGACTCTCCAATATAGAACCAAGTGGTTGAAGCATTAATCATGGTAGATTATCTGGAGTACACTAAACTCTCATTGATGTACATACAAGGCTGGCCTTTTCTGTATTTATGGGTTATCAAGAGTAGTACTATCTAATAGAAATATAATGTAAGCTACACATATGAACGGCATACATAATTTAAAAATTTTAGTAGCCACATCAAAAGAGTAATATGAAACAAGTGAAGCTAATATTAATAATGTGTTATTTAATGCATTTTATCTAAAATATTATTTCGGCCCATAATCAATATAAAAATTTGTTAATAATATATTTTACATATTTTTGCAAAGTCTTCTGAATCTGGAGTGTATATTATATAGTACATCTCTATTCCTACTAGCTGCATTTTAAGTACCCAGTGGCCACATATAGTTAGTGGCTTTCTATTGGATAAGCACAGATATAGAGTGTCCCATGATGAGAACAAGGAGCATGTTACCTTTTAAGTCTTGAAACTCACTGGGTATGGGGAGCCTGTTGTGAGACAACCTCCAACAGCCAGCGTGGTTCCATGGTATGCATTGGTCATGCCCAGCAGCTAGCTGGAATCAGTGTTTGGTGGGGCATGGGGCTTTGAAATTCCACTGTGGTTGGTTTCACCTCAGAGGGGGCAGCTGGATTCCTATAGAACTCTGAATAAAGGGAATTGTTCCTCAGAAAGCAAGTTGTTGAGCAACACGTATAGGATTTCCTGGATAATAGCCAAACCTGGGCAGGTTTTCTATAGATTTGTTGGCACATTTTTTCCCCACTTCCTGGAGATGTCCTAGAATTAGAAGGTAAAAGACAGCCCTGTGTTACTGTGGAGAATCATAAATCATAGCGTTTATCCAAAATTGACCAAGGTGGAAGGTGTTTCATGGGGTCCAGGTTAGTTCAGGAAGCATACACAGCAGCAAACCGGCTTTCCCTTACTGCTCAGACTCCTAGGGCACCCCTGTGTGCTCTTTTTCATTGCCGAGAGACCCAAAGCAACAGGATAAATGTGGCATAATTTTACTCCAAGATGTAAGAAGAGAAGACCAATTTGATTTTTGTATTAAAGCAAATGTGCTATGGGGCCAGGTGTGGTGGCCCATGCCTGTAATCCCAGCACTTTGGGAAGCCAAGGCAGGCAGATCATTTAAGGCAAGGAGTTGGAGACCAGCCTGGTCAACACAGCAAAACCTTGTCTCTACTTAAAAATAAAAACATTAGCTGGGCATGATGGTGCACGCCTGTAATCACAGCTACTTAGGAGGCTGAGGCACGAGAATTGCTTGAACCCAGGAGGCAGGGGTTGCAGTGAGCCAACATCATGCCACTGCCTTCTAGCCTGGGCAACAGAGCGAGTGAGGCTCTGTCTCAAACAAAACAAAACAGAACAAAACAAAACAAAACAAAACAAAAAAACACAAAAAGCACAAATGTGCTGTGAGTATAATGTAAAATTCCCTTGCATTAATTCTTTTTAAAAAATTGATACTTAATAGGTGTACGTATTTTGGGTATGTATGTGATAACTTAATACATTTGTATAACTTAGAAAGATCAAATCAGTATAGTTGGGATGGGTGTACATCACCTCAAGTATTGTCTTTTATTTAAGCTAGAAATGTTTGAATTATTCTCTTCTAGCTATTTTGAACAATACAATAAATTACTGTAAACTGTAGTCAACTTAGTGATGTATCAAACACTAGGTCTTATTTCTTTTATCAAGCTGTATATCTGTACTCATTAATCAACCCCTCTACCTTGTATTTTAAAACATAAAATACAAGTCTTGCAAGAAAAGAGTTGAGCTGACAGTGAATTGCTTTGGGACACACCATCTTTTGCCTCAGGCTTGGAGTGCATTTTCCTTAGTTTATCAGGAATACTTGCATAAGTGCTATCTTTCCTATCTACTCTACCACACTTCATCCAGTCTGGAGTTGAGTGTACCTTTAGATTTCAGAGTGTGCACAAACAAGCAAGGAAATTCTTGTTCGGTCATAATCCTAAAGGTGGTTTGTCCAGTCAGAGAGAGATGTTTATTTGAAATCAGTATTTTGAAAGAATAGGATAATAAATGCATGTTAAGATTTCTTTTAATGGAAAGTTAGTTTAAAATATGTACACACATATGTATACCCCTCCAGACACGCACACGTACGCACACACACACACCCACACCCACACCCATACATATTTTCCTAAAGAGTATCCAAAGTTCTCTTTTTTCCTCCTATGTCATTAATTTTTATTTATTTGGAGTTTTACTTTATTTTTTTTTACTTTTAAGTTCAGGAGTACACGTGCAGGTTTGTTACATAGGTAAACTTGTGTCATGAGGGTTTGTTGTACAGATTATTTCATCACTCAGCTATTAAGCCTAGTATCCATTTTTATTTGAATGTACTTCTACTATGATTTGATGAACAGGACTATGTTAGATAGTTGTCTCATTCTTTTTAGGATTCCAACTTGTCTTGGATTTTTTTCTAACTTTTTTACTTTTCTGTGATTTTAAGGCCAATGCTTTGATTATGTGAAGAAGATAAAGTGTAATATTAGTTCCCTTTTGTAATCTTGTTTATACTTATTACTAGCTTTATTTTTTTGGAGAGAAAATCTCAGGAATAGACAGATGAAATTATGCTTTAGATCAGGGGTCCCCAGTCCCCAGACCGGAGACTGCTGCTGGTTTGTGTCTGTAACCTGTTAGGAACCGGGCCGCACACCTGTCTGTGGGTCAGTGAGCATGACTGCCTGAGCTCCGCCCCCTATCAGATCAGCACTGGCATTAGATTCCCGCAGGAGCGCAATCCCTATTGTGAACTGTGCATATCAGGGTACAGGTTGTGTGTTACTTATGAGAATCTAACTAATGCCTGATGATCTGAGGTGGAACAGTTTCATCCTGAAACCATTCCCCTCCATCTTCCCCTCCTCCATGGAAAAATTGTCTTCCATGAAACTGGTCTCTGGTGCCAAAAAGTTTGGGGACTGCTGCTTTAGATGGTGAATAATTGTAAGAAACATAAAATATGTGTCCACTACTTAACATAATTTTATCTATCTTCAGTTGCCACTGAAAAAAGATCAAGTTAAATGGTTGCAGAAATAATTCAACACAAAAAACTGAAGTTAGGAAAAAGTAACTTAATAATGACTAAGGCAGATGAGTTTGAGACAGGGGCTGTTACCCTTTATTCTTGTAAAGGTCTAATGATACAAAGTTAGGAAATACACAGTGTCATTTGCAAACACTCCTGAAATCTAATGACCATGGTGGATGGTACAAATAGACCACAGTCCTTTTATCTACTGCATTTAGACATAGCCTCAAAACACTTTGCAATCAGCTGTTAGTATATTCAAATGAAAACCTATTTAATGTCCTAGGTGCAATCTAATAAAGGAGGGAAGTAGGTAATGGAAAAATCAGAAACAATCTTTAGATTACTTATTCAGGACCAGTATAGCCTCCAAAGCGTAGACCTTCTGTTACATTGAATTTATAGAAAGATAGACTGCATTAGTATGGTGGTTCTCAGCCTTGATACCAAGATCTCAATGACTGATGCTTTGGGATGGTTGTCATAAATGTTTTCTCATTAATGATGAAGTAGAGTTTGCTCCCAGGTCTCTAGGAATAGTCCCAAGCCTGCTGCCTGTAATCTAGGATCGTTCACTGGAATACGAATATGTAAGTTTGAGAACTTCGTCTTCCTCATCATAGATTAAAAAAAAAATGAAGAAGCTGTGAACTTGTATGAGAGAACAAGCAACTAATTGTTTTGTTTTGAATTGGCTTCCTAGTGATGAAAAAGTCACTGTAGTAGCTGTTACAGCTGTAGTAGTCTTAGCAGTTAGGGTCCATGTCTCTGCCAGTCATTTCAAAAGTCTTAACCCCAGGGAAAACCTGAATCATAGAATGCTCTGGGACCTTAGCGCTGAAGGGTTTAATAAAAGAAAGCCAACCCTGGAAGAAAGATGTCAAGTGGGCACACAGTATAGTGGATAGAAGGTGTCTGACTCATGAGGAATGACACACAGAGAGAACACGTGTTCAGTAAATTGTTCTTTTTTTTCTTTGTTATGAAGAACTGAGAGAATGCTGGCAGAACTTTTATTCTACTTCCCAGAAAGGGTTAAGCTTTCTTTGGTTGCTTCACAGGGGCCTTCTGAGTTCAGGAGCCACAGTAGTTTTAGACTGTAAGGGGAGGGCATATTTGTCACTTTTTAAAAATTATTGTAAACTGGTAAAAGTTATTGTAAATATTTCAGGAAGGAAATTAGAATGTTGGGGGATGATTTACATCTTCTCTCATGTGGGTAGGCTCTCTTGTTCTCAAACAAAATGGAGTATATTCAGAGTCATATTCCTCTTCTCTACCAAAACAATTCTCTGTCTTCTGTGTCATCTATTCTGGGCAGAGGTTAGGGGTGGGGGAGGATTAAATACTGAGTTCTATTAAGAGATCGCCTTCCTCCTTTTGGCCTTCCTTTTACCCACATTGTTTCAGTCTCTCAGGAGGTTCTTTGCGGGGGAATAAACTTCATGTGAAGCAGGAATGAGAAGTCCCAGTTCCCTTTGTAGGGAGTGATCCTAAAGACTTACTCCTGACGTTGTGCTCACTGGTATAGAAACAGGACAGGGTGGCAACAGGAAATTCCTGAGGAAAATTTTTGTTCTAGAACATTCTTAGGTAGAAATTCTGAGGAAGTTCTGGACATCTCTGCTCAAAGGTAGAATAAAGGGAACATGGAAAGGATTGATCTTGTCCCTGGAAGCTGCTGGGCTAGTGAATTAACTAGGGAAGGGAAAGTTGTTTAAAGCCACACCAAACTAAATAAAATGCTGAAGCTGGAGAGAATTGGGAAAGAGAAAATGTGCTTACAGTGTGTCCCAAAACAGGAAGAGAGAAATGAACCTGTCAGTAGTTATTCTCTCAATTTAAAGTTAATCTCAAATGAAACAGTGGAAAACATACTGCAAAGCAAAAGGCATGTCTGATTAATGAGTGGGTTAATCAGGTCATGTAACAGTTTAACAAACTGTACTTTAAAATTTACATTTATGGAATTAGGGGTAAAATTGATAACAGAATTTGGTAATGAAAGTGCTACACTGAAATAGCTGGTTTAAAAAAGTACTGTCATTTTGAATGATAATGATGTCATTTGTAGGTTTTCAGCCATGCCTCAGGGCTCAATAGACTGAGCCTGAAGTTGAGATTTCATCTATCTTTCATATCAAACTACTATTTTTTTGCATATCTATGTTAAAATACTTGTAGTTATATTATAGAATTAATTCCACATTCTGATTTTTTTCCCAGTTAATGTAAAGTTGCCATGAGTGGTTATTCATTCTTCATGTTATGTCATAATTTTTATGGTTGTGTAATATTCCATCTAGAGACTGTACCATATTTAACTGGCTATGCCTTTAATATTTAAATTATTTCAAAGGGTGTTTTAGGTTATTTTGAAGGATATTTTCTTTATTCTGAATAACCTGCTGTAATACATAATACACTTTTCCCTTATTTTGGATTATTTTCTCAGGATTATTTTTGAAATGAAATGAGTGAAGGAAAGGAACATGTTGGTAATTCTTTATACTTATTGCTAAATTGCTTTCTAAAACACTTCTGTGACTTCCACATGGCAGAGTAAGAATGGCCATTTGCGCCTAATGAGGCTACAGAGTAAAGGATTCCCTAGATTTAGTGCAACTGGAAATGATTCTCACCTGAGATGATATTGAGCCCATACTTGTTTCAAAAAAATATTTTTAATGAATTATCATGGAAAGAAGTAAGAAAGGCATCTGCCAATCAGAAGAGAAGTTTTAGACAGCCTCAGCTGGAAGAATTTCTTTTTCTGATTTACATTGTCATATGTAATAGATTTGGGGCCTAAAAACTTAGGGATTAAATGAAACTTTAATAAAATTAATCTTGTTTTATGTAAACAGTGCCTAAAATTGCCTTACACATAGTGGGGGCTTAATAATATTTATGAGTAAACGAGGCACTGTGGGAACCTTGTCATTGACAGTAACCCTGAAGTGAATTATTTTTGGTCATGTGGTGGAAATTAGACTGTTGTGCTTGAAGTTTCAGACATTTTTTCCACCAGGTTTTCTTAAAATTAGGTATGCCTCTACAGTTCACAGTCGCAGCCAATATTTGCAAATACTGTAACATAAAAACTGTTTAAGTTAAAAACAAATATTAAATCCTTCCCATCCCAACCCATGTGGAAAAGGGAGGAAAAGGGAAATACTTTTAAATAGTGGGAATTCTTAAATATGATACTCTGTTTGTTTCGAGCAGGAACTATTTAAAAACTCACAACTTTAATAAGTGAAGGAGACATACTGATGTAAACCACAAACATGGTTAGGGCATGAGATCATCCAGGCTCCTTCTTACCTTCAGAACAAAGGTTTCCCCTCTTCTCTAGTTTTTCTTTTTTTCTTTCTTTCTTTCCTTTTTTTTTTGACAACCACATCAAGTTTTCCTGGCTGTGGCCAGGGAGCAGTACTCCAGCTATTAAGCTGTGTGAGAACAGTGAACTTGGTCAGCAAGGATCATTTGTCTCCAGTTGTCAACAAAGGCTTGTTTTACTAGGAACAATGACTACACAGGTTTGTGTAGAGTGTTGTGTGCAAAAGCGTTAATCAGTAAGCAGCTTGAGCCATACTCAGAATCTCTTTTACATAGTTATTTTGCTCTTTAGAGGTGATTGTTGTTTCTGTCGATTGGCACCATTTGAAAAAGAAGTTCATCAGTATGCCAGGATGCTTTCTGCATAGAGAGATTCTCAGTCCTCTGTTTCTTTCTTTTGGTCCTTTTTAATCAGTTTTCACCAGAGCACAGCCCTGTTATTATTGATGTTTAAGTACAGCAAAGCAGTTAAATGATAATGATCTTGGTTTTCATCCAAGATAAAAGGTTTTTTTTTTTTTTTTTTTTTTTTTTTTCTTGGGGAGTACTTCAGTGCCCCTGATGAAGTGCATTTTTTACACGCTCACACTCGCATCTGTACATTCACACTCGCATTAGACGTTAGTTCTAAAGAAGACAGACAGGAGGACTGCTGGCCATTGGAAAGGGTGCTAGTCTAGAGCCAGCAAGAGTAACTGGGGGTAAATGAATTCTTCTGCTTGGTTTGGCACTTACCTAAAGGACTAAATCACTTCAAGAAACAGTCTGAGCATAATTCCAGCATGGCTGAATGACTGAGATCTAGTTGTTAGAAACTTAAAGTTGATAAAAGTTTCATTTTGAGTCTTTTTTTTTTTTTTTTTTTTGGAGTCTCACTGTCACCCAGGCTGGAGTGCACTGGCGTGATCTCAGCTCACTGCAACCTCCATCTCCTGGGTTCAAGCCATTCTTCTGCCTCAGCCTCCCGAGTAGCTGGGATTACAGGCACACACCACTATGTCCAGCTAATTTTGTTTTTTTGTATTTTTAGTAGAGACGGGGTTTCACCATGTTGGCCAGGATGATCTCGATCTCTTGACTTTGTGATCCACCCACCTCAGCCTCCCAAAGTGCTGGGATTAGAGGTACATTTTGAGTCTTAAGTGGTGGTACGTTCATGAACCTTCTGTCTGTACACATATTTCAGGAGACCCTCCCCAACTTTACCCCCTCAGTGACTCCCCCCATCATGTTTTTATTAAGTCCAGTGAGGTGCAGCTTTCCTTGCCTGAGGCAGATGGGACTGATGGCATGGAGTGTATGTGGCAGTACCTTTTTAGTCCTTCAGACTCTAGGGACTCTTAGTGAGGGAGCAAAGAGCTTGGACTAAGAGGCCCATCGTCAGATAAGCCTATTTTCTGAAACAGTCATATGACCTTGAGCAGGTCACTTAAGCTCTTAATATTAACAATAAACACACAAATATAGGCATACCTCATTTTATTGTGCTTCACTTTATTGCACTTTGCAGTTACTGTATTTTTGACAAATCGAAGGTTTATAGCAAACCTACGTCAAGTAAGTGCATTGGCACCCCATTTTTTCCAAACAGCATGTACTCACTTCATGTCTCTGAATCACATTTTGATAATTCTAGCAATATTTCAAACTTTTTCATTATTATTGTATCTATTGTGAAGATCCATAATCAGTGATGTTTGGTGTTACTACTGCAATTGTTTAAGGGTGTTATGAACTGGCCCATATAAGACTAAAGTGGCAAATTTAACTCATAAATGTTGTGTGTGTTCTGACTGTTCCACCGAGTGTCCATTGCCCTGTCTCTCTCCCTCTCCTTGTGCTCTCCTATTCCTTGAAACACGACAGTATTAAAATTAAGCCAGTTAATAACTGTATAATTGCCTCTAAGTATTCAAGGGAAAGGAGGAGTTGCACATATATCCCTTTAACTCAAAAGCTAGAAATGATTAAGCTTATTGAGGAAAGCATGTCAAAAACCAAGATAGGCCCAAAACAAGGCTTCTTGTGACAAACATTTAGCCAAGTTGTGCAAGGAAAAAGGAAATGCAAATGAAAAGTTCTTGAAAGAAATTAAAACTGCTACTCCCATGAACAGAAGGATAGGAGGCAAAATATTCTCATTGCTGATATGGAGAAAGTTTGAGTGGTCTGGATGGACAGTTATACTGACCACAACATTCCCTTAAGCTAAAGCCTAATCCAGAGCAAGCCCTAACTCTCTTGAATGTTATGAAGACTGAGAGAAGTGAGGGAGCTGCAGAAGAAAAGTTGGAAGCTAGCAGAAGTTGATTTATGAAGTTTAAGGAAAAAAAGCTGTCTCCATGAGATAAAAGGGCAAGGTGAAGCAGCAAGTGGTGATGTAGAAGCTGCAGCAAGTTCTGCAGAAGATCTAGCTGAAATCATTGATGATGGTTATACTAAACAGATTTCAATGTAGATAAAACAATCTTCTATGAAGATGCCATCTAGGACTTTCATAGGTAGAGAGGGGAAGCCAATGTCTGGCTTCAAAACTTCAAAGGACAGGCTAACTCTCTTGTCAGGGGCTAATGCAGCTGGTAACTTTAAGTTGAAGCCAATGTTCATTTACCGTTTGAAAGTACTAGGGCTCTTAAAAATTATGCTAATCTATTCTGCCTGTGACCTATAAACGGAACAACAAAGCCTGGATGAGATCACATCTCTGTACATCATGGTTTGCTGAGTATTTTAAGTCCACTGTTGAGACCTACTCTTCAGAAAATAAAGATTTCCTTCAAAATATTATTTCTCATTACAATGCACCCAGTTACTGAAGAGCTCTTATGGAGGATGTGCAAGGAAATTAATGTTGTTTCCATGATTGTTAGCACAATATCCATTCTTTAGCCCATGATTCAAGGAGTAATTTCAACTTTGAATTTGGTCCTGGTATAAAGTACAAACCTATTTGGATGGGGCCTGGCTAGTGCCAAGATTGAAAGTTTCTGTGGTGACAGTGGCCAGGGTGTTTGAATGGAGATTATCACAAGAGAAGCAATAGCTAACCAAGAGTATCCGGGTATTATCTCATCTGTCAGGTTTGAAGATAAAAGACAGTGTGGGAACACTCTCCCTTTGAAAAAGATGTCAAAGATGTCACCTTTGCATTTGTATCATTGGTATCAAAATTATGGAATTGGCCATTGGAGCTCGTCCTCCTTATTAAAATAAGTATTACGGTTCTGTGGTAGTGGTAGTGGTCTTGGAGTGGAGTAGCAGATGATATTCCAGGCCCAAACACAAAAACATTTTGTCTGTCTCCTGATTCTACCACTGGTGGTTTAATAAGATTAACAGTCTGCTCTTTGGGATGGCCAAAGTTCCCTGGGTAATTTTAACTTATCACTATTTACATCTTAGTGCCAATTATTTAAATATGAGTTAGTGGATGAACCGTTTAGGAGGAAAAACAAAGAATAGGAATGACACAGATAGTCTTCTAATATTAGATAACTTTTCTAGCTCCTCTAACTTCCTCATCTTTATTATAAGTACTTCCAGAAGACTTTATTGATAATGGTGATAATAACTACTATTGTTTTGTAGTAGTCTACCTGTTGCTAGTACTGGTATAATGTTTAGGAAATGTCTTGTATGTTGACTTCGAAACAAACTAATAAGTTAGAGATTGTTATCTATATTTTCAATAACACTTTTGAAATTCAGAGAAGTTATATTGCTCAAAGTCACACAACCAACAAATGCAGAGTAAACATAGGAACTTGAAGAAGTGTTGTGCTAAAGGTAGGTGTCTTTGTTTCTTTGTTTTTTTTTTTTTGTTTTTTTTTTTAAAGAAATAAGGTCTCCTTCTGTCACCCAGGCTTTAGTACAGAGACACATCATAGCTCACTGCAGCCTTGAACTCATGGGCTCAAGTGATCCTCCCGCCTTGGCATCTCTGGTACTAATGGGGTACATGCCACCATGCCTGGATAATTTTTAATATTTTTGTAGAGACAGAGTCTTGCTATGTTGCCCAGGGCGGTCTTGAACCCTTGGCTTCAAGCAGTCCTTCCACTTCAGCCTCCTAAATTGCTGGATTTACAGGTATGTGCCACCATGCCTAGCCCTGTTTCATTTTTCAAAATATATATTTTTTTGATTTGTAAAACAGCAAGTTACATTTATACAAATCCCAGACAAAGCTAAATGTTTAGAGAAATTATTTTTCGTGATTTCTGGTTACCCCAAAAAAGTATTGGTTGGGCAAATTGCCCATTGTAGATCAGAGGGAAGGGCTTTAACAGGAACATATGACAACTACAGGGCTTTGTTGATTGGCTTTGTTGCAGGCCTTCCATTAAGTTCATTTGAAGTATATCCTTTAATATTTCCCACATGGGCCTGTGAGTAGTAGAACCATGTACTTGTACTTCCTACAGGAGTCTGTGAGTGGTAAAATTTTGATCTTTGAATGCCTGAAAATGTCTTTATTTTGCTTTAATGATTGAATAATACTTAGTTGGTCATAAAATTATTGATTTACAGCCATTTTCCTCAGAACTTTGAAGATTTTGACATTGTTGGCCTTGATGTTTACTTTTAAGATGTTTCCTAAGCATCTAATTGTTGTTCCTTTAAGAGTTTTGCTTTCTTCTAATGTTTTTCTGTTCCATCATAATCTATCTAGAGGTGGATTTATCGTTATCCTGCTCATTCTTTCTATGTAAGGACTTCTTTCTCTAATCCTGGGAGATCTCTCCAAATATTCCATTTTCATAAGTCTTTCCATTCTTTTCAGAAATTGATAATAGATATATATTGGAGCTGGCCAATCTGTCTTACAACTCTTTCAACTAAACCTTAATTTTAAAGAACAGACTCTTCTCTCCCATGCTTCCTCTAAGGTGAAGTAAGATAACAGCTTCTTGGCATTATCTTCAAATTTACTGTTCTTTCTTAGTGTGTCACATATACATTTGAACTCATTTATTGAATTTTTCTAGTTCAATTGACTATACTTTTATTTTCTAAGATTCTGAATTATTTTTTATATCTATGTGTTCTTACTCTACTTTTAAATTTTCATAAATTTATAATTATTTAAATGGATGTTTATTTCATTAACTATCCTAAACATATTTATCTTATTTTATTTTTTAATTTTCTTTACAGACAGTCTCATTTTCTTGCCCAGGCTGGAGTGCAGTGTTGCAAAATCATAGCTCACTACGGCCTCAAACTCCTGGGCTCAGGTGATCATCCCACTCCAGTCTCCCAAGTTGCTGAGATTATAGATGTGAGCCACTGCACCTGGCTGTAAACATATTTATTTTAAAGTCTTAGTCTGACTGTTCTATGAAATTAATTTCATTTGGATTGAATTTATAATTGGATGGGAGATTTGACTTTCTTAGAATTAGATTCTTTTATATGTTATGGAATTTTAGTTTGCAGGTTCACTTTGAACTTGAGAAATTTTTGCTTTTTGTGTTATTTCTTTTATTCTTCCTCTTTGACTGATGCTTTTGTAGTTTCACAGTTACTTTCACCTGGTTCTCCAGGCCTAATTCATAATTAGGCATTATAATGGTGTGTCATGTTTCCCTGCTCTATGTTGACTTGGGCAATATCACAGATGCGCTGAGTAAGCAGAAAACCTGACTCTATTCTTTTCCTAAGACTTCTTTCTTCCTTTTCTAGGTCCACAGCTGCTGGTACCCCTGGAGCCCCAGATAGTAGGTCCTCCGCCATTTTATACAGCTTTCTTTTACAAATGTGTGACTACCTGAGTATTTGCAGAGAAGGGAGGAGGCCCTACCTCAGTATTTGGCTTGAAGGAGTGAGCCAGACTCCCTTCCCATCTAGAACATGGCAGTTTGGGCTCTCATACCCCTCAGAAGTTCAGTTCTCTGCTGCCCCTGCCTGCTTCTGGCCTGTAGTTTGGCATTTCATTGACCTTAGCCTGACTTTCTTTATTTCTGTTTCTTTTTTAGTTGATGATGATTTAGCTGGCCTTTAAGATTGATGATGCTTACTGGTTTTCACTTTTTAAAATTAAAATTTCAAATATAAAATATGTGTTTAGATCACAGGGACTGTTTTGGACCTTGAACTTACAGGACTGACTTGAGCTGACCTATACCATTTCACTTGGCTTGTCTGCCTTTCTTTAAAGTCCTTTCACCAGGAATTCCAAGGAACTATTTTATTGCTGTCGCCTGTCCTTTCCTCCTCCTCTTGCAGAGTTTCTTCAGAAATTAAGGGATTTACTTTCTTCTAGTGTTACCTTGATTAGGCAATGTTCAGAATAAATTTCAAAGCTCCACCTTCAGTGTAAATATCAGTGTTATCCCAAGCTAGGGAGAATAATATTAAGAAATAAGTAAGTTTGCAGAAATTATCTTCAGGAACCAATTTTCAGGAGATGTGACATTTGATATCATGTGTATTCAAGTATAAACTTCCACTTAGCTTTCATGTGTGTTATAAAATAGCTGAAAGAGCTTCATGTGTTGTTAGAGTTCTCTTTCTTTTCCTTTTGAATAAGAAGTAATATTGTAATAAAAACCTTCTTTATATCAAAGCTCTTTAAAAAGCAAATGTTAATAAAACTGGAAAGATTTTTTCTTCATTTTAATAAATCCAGAGAACCAGAAAATATCCATGCTTCAGGACACTTTAAATGTGCCCTGAATACTTTAGGTTTAAGGATAACGTTGTGCTGGAGACAGCTTTTCCAGCCCTCCTTTAAAATCTTTTAAAGACCCACTCTAACTTTCCTGTCATTCCAGTAGGTTGTGCTCTTTTGCTCAGATCCAAAACTCTGGTCCTGCTAACCAACCAAAGTTAGACAACTTGCAATTCTTTCTTTATGTATGATAGTTTAATATTAACTATTGTTTTCAAAATTAGTATTTATTTTTAAAACAATTATTTTAAAAATCTTTTGAAAGTATGTGTGCATGGTAAAATGTTTGCACAAAGTGAAAGTGAGTTCACTAAAAGCAAATCTCTCTAATTCCAGCCGATGCCTTCAGGCTTCCTCCTCAGAGATGGCCAGTGCTGCGGTTCCCTCATGTATCCTTCCTTACATCTTTTATGCATGGATATTATCTTTGCCATCAGTGGTAGTATATCATACCTACTGTTATGAACTTTGTGTTTTACACTTAACAACTTATTTTGGAACTTATTCACCATCCATATGTACAAAGCTCCCTCATGATTTTTTACATTAAAACAGTTAACTGTTGCTAGAATCTTGCTGTACTCAGCAAAGCATTATGTAGGAGTTGTTAATGTCCATGGCATGTTTGTTTTATTCTAAAGTCGGATAAACTGTCTTTCTTTGGCCCTCCTGGCGGGTAGATTTAGAAACTTCATACTCAGATCACAGAGCAGAGTTCCACTGTATGGCTCTTCAGTTCTGTGTTTTCAACAATAGGTGGCACCAGCAATTTCTGTATTTGCGCTGTATGTAGAGAGGAAGCATCATCATTTTCATCATTTTTCATTTCATATTGTGTTCACAGATTATTAAGAGCAAAGATGTATTTACTTGAAGGACAAGAGGCTTGCACATGGATACATGCATACATAGCGCATTAAGAAGCACTTTGTAGAATGACACCTGTACTACGATGCTGCATCTCTTCCCTCACCCTGGCCGTATTTGCAGCTTCATCTAGTGAGACCAGACACTTAGTTAACACATGATATTTTATAATTATGAATATGATTTTTTATACAAAGTATATCTTTGCAGGTACATCTTTTGAGATTTATCGTGGTAGAATTTGGTCTTGGCCGCACACAGGAGAATGTATCACTGCATTGGAGAGTTATGTACTCACAGAGCTTCACCTGTTACATTTGCATGGACAGTTCTCCATCTCTGGCTCAGCCCCGCCTCCTCCCCCATGCTCCCTATCAGTTGTGCCTAGCAGTCCCATCAGCATTTAAAACAGCATTTTAAAACTAAAGTCAATCATCATTCTTGAGAGTGGTTCCCTTCTTCTTCTTCTTCTTCTTCTTTTTGTTTTTTGCCCCCTTAGACTTCTCTTTATCAATTTCTACTTTACCCTTCCATCTTTCAAAAAATTTCCTTTATTTCTATTCTCTGACAAAAAAGTCCTGATCACTTCATAACTGTGTGATTCTCCTGGCCACTTCCCTTTTGTTCTTGTAAGTATGGGGAGAAAAATTCTCCTGGTTTGAGGATGGGCAGTGGATACAGTGGTCCTCATCGAAGTTTTCTAAGTTAAACATGTACTGATCCCAACACATTGTGTGATCCCAAACAATTTTTACACAAAGTACATTCCGATGTCACCATTTCTTTGCCTGTGTCCCTCGGGTCCCTGGGCAGACCTTGGAAATGAAGTGAAAAAGATTTCATTCTGTGACCCTTAGCAGCATTCGTTTTTAATTGAATGAGAATTGCTTTTCCCTTGCTTTTCCTTCCTGAAGGGAGTTCAGAGCTCCTTGGCTTCACCTGGCTTTATGCAATGGTTTCATCCCATGATAATATGTTGGGCTTCTGTCTTAATAGAGCCTTTGGTCTTATAGAAGTCCCAGATAGGTCTGCTGTGTATCTTTATCCCAAGACTTTATACATTCCAGAGTTCTTGAAAGCTCTTGCAGTTACTGGCTTTTTCAGGATTCAAGTCTCTCTTATAGTCAATAGGAAGATGCTCACATGGAAATATACAGCACACATTGAGAATTATGAGTATTCTTTATGCCCAAACTTCTGACTGATTTTCTCCATATTTTGCCATTGTGCTAGGATGGAGTTGCATACCAGAGAGGCCAATGCAATCTGAAAATCACTGCCTCTTCCATAAGTCCTGCTTTGAAATCTTCAGTAGTTTTTCTTAATTTTCCTTTCAAGGCTATCATTGTGTGGGCCTAACTTACTTTTTTTTTTCCTTTGTAACATAACATGACCCAGAACCATCTTTAGGAGTATGGCAAATTCAGCCCTGTCTTACTAGGACCGGGTTAGACAACTTGTCTCAGGGTGGAACCCCCAACAGAGGGAGGAAGAGAAAACTAGGGGTGCTTGCTGAGGTTGCCAGCTGCCACAGAAAGACCTGAGGCTCCAGTGCTTCCTTCTATACCAGTTCTCATCGGCAAAGCAAAGGCCCAGAACTGCTGTGTCATCCTTCCACAGACCTCTCCCTGCACCAGCCTTCCTCCTTGCATGCGAGGACTCTTGTTTTTCCTTCTCAGGATGCTCCCATCGTTAGTTCTCACTAGATTTCATCTCTGTATGGCTGAGATCAGCTGTGCACCTCTGAAACATGAATAATCTGATTCCATTTAAAACTGGATGGGTTGGTTTTCCAGGAATTTACTTCAAACTAATTAATAATAATTGCCACCATTTACTGAGGCCACAGCACCCACTGCCTTTTTTATCCTCACCAACAGCTCTTAGGTGATAAATATTGTTACACCTTACGCATTTTTCAGGAGCGGAAATCAAGATTCAGGAGAATTAAATAATTTGCCTAAGGTCACACAGATAAGGAGTAGCCAACTAAGGAGACTTGGCTCTTCTCTTGAGACCTTGCTATCTCCAAACTTTGAAGCAGTGCTATTTAAAGTTCTACTTCAGAAGGAAGCAGGAAGCCATATCATTTTCTTATCTTGACCTCTGCTTAGCTCCGCCTTGCCATTCACTCTCCCTTAGGCGTAGTTGGGTTGTTTCTGTGAGGCACAGTTTGAGCCAAAGCTAGCACACCCTAACCTTCTCTCTGGAAGAGTTCATCTTTCTGTTTGAGTTTCAAATGTTGTCTCTGTTGGTAGTTTCTTCATTTATTCAATACATATTTATTATATTGACTACCTGCCAAATACTGAGTATAAAGTTGTTAAAAAGATGTATATGGACCTATCTTCATGGAGTTTTATAGATTAGTTGGGAAGAATACAGGCTATATCTAAATAAGAAAGACAGAATTAACCAAGAAAGAGGTCAGCTTACTTCTGTTCATTCTTATTGTCAAGATATTGGAAAGCAGAATTAATTTGAGTATCCAATATGTAATCTGTTGAGCCACTTATGTGAATATGACTGTCTCAGAGGCAGGAATTAGTAATTTAAACCAGAATATGTTTGAAGTTGATTAAAGAAAAATATTCAAATTCCTGGATAATGATTTAAATGTGCTGGAACATTACCTATTACCCACACGTTACATAGATATATTTAAAAAATCTGGCCAGTGTTAAAATGATAACATTTCAGGGGTAGGTGGCGCTCATAAGTGTTCTTGCACTCACAGAATGTTGAGTTAGAAAATGTTGTGGGTTGCTTTGACCTTCTCCTTCCTCATTTTCCCTGAAGAAATTAAAACTCAAAAAAATTGCATATGCATTCTTCCCCTTACTTCTCAAATTCATGACTCGTAGGATGAATAGACTCTGGTTTATTCAAGGTCTCAAGAGTTCAAGTTGTCAACATTTCACCCTCTCATACATTAGCAATGTCAATGAGTTGGAAATTAATATGATTTGAACTTCATGAGTCTTTCCCTTAGATGTGGTTGAAGTACTGTGAGCTCATCATTAAGAAGCAGTTAGTTAGCTCTTCCCTTTAGCCTGCCTTGTCTAAATTTCGTCTTCTACTACTAAATGGTTTTACTAGTTCTAGTGACTCAAGAGGCAGTTTTACTCTGTGTGACTACTTTAGCAGACCACATTAAAGCATTTATGTTCCTTGTTAGGTTGCAGGAATTAGTTTTCTTAATGCCATCATTGAATTCCAGTGGAGGAAATAGATTACTCATGCATTTTCTGATGGTTAAAAAATTTTCCAGTTTCTTGGCTGTCTAGTTCTCATCATGCAGAGGTTCCATTACCAAAGAGTAATTGTATAATTTTGACTAGCAAGTCTATACTACTTAGAAAATCAACTAAATAAAACATTTGAGTCATAGGTTCTAGGCCAAAATTTTAGAGTGAAGTATGTGAGCAAACATTTTGCAGTTATAGGGAAAAACGCAAGACTTAGAAGAAAAAAACTGGTCTCATCTTATCAACTTCATATATATGGGCAAGCTCCTTAACGTCTCTGAGGCTGATTTTCCTCATCTGTAGAAATGAAGACAGCCATCATAATGCCTGCTTTAACTATCTCGTGTGATTATTGTGCAAATCAAATAAGATTGAAAAATACTAGGAAGATCTATATAAATAGTGTATCATTATAGTTTAAAAATATTGTAGTAATGATAATGATGCTCATAGTGATAATTGTGATCTAAATCTTGGCATAGAATTATGTATACCAGAACATTACGTGGGTTGGTATAGTGACAGTATTTGAAAAATGCAAGTCGCTAAAGGAATGATTTTGCTGTTCAGTATTGATGTCAGTAAATGAAAATAGCTTGAAATGCTTCCTTTGTTTCAAAAAGAGTTGAAAGCAGCTTTCAAAGATAGAAAAAAAACAAAAAAAGATGAAAAACAGGTATGTGAAGGAATAGGAGAAGGGAAAATGGGATGTAACAAAGGGTAAAGTTAGGACTAAAAATGCATCTCGTAAGCCATGTTCCATTTGCTAGAGGTGCGCCAGAGATTTGGTTCTGGGTTTTCCTGTGGCCAATGCGGTTAGAAAACATAATCAGCTGTGTAGAGTCTTAGTGTCCATAAGGTTAACTAGTGAAGCCCAGAACTCTTCCTGACAATGAGACACAAGATAATGATTTTCCCAGGGAGTCCTCATAAGGAGAACAAGTATATGATGAACAACATCTCACAGAACATCTCAATGGTAAACATTCACACACCTTTGGAAGCTATCGCCGGTAAGATGATCACATGAAAAATCATTGAAATAGTCACAGTTTGTTCACAAGCTGTTATTTACTTGGTTATCATCACAATCAAATATTTTAAGACTGGAAATATTCTATGAGATCATCTTGGTTCATCACTTTCTTTTCTAGATTAGGAAACTGAGGCCTGTAGGACTTGAGTGAAGGCTCAGGGTTATAATGTGGGTTTGAATCAGAGTGCAAGGGGCTCCAAGTGAAAGTGTGCAGTTTGCTCCCAGCCCACTGGGTGTGATTTGGGAGCTTTCCTTGTCTCAGAATAAATACCATTTGGCACTTTCGACATATTTCTAATTGTGAGTTTAGCAGTTGACTCTGGTGTTTTTTCTTTTTTTCTGAATGTTTGTTGTAGAAGTGTAGAAGCTATTGAATTTGATGGCATTTCCCCCATTTTGTTTATTTGTTTGTTTTGTTTTCACTATAGGAGCGACAGTGAAATTGGATCAGAAATTTACTAGCACAGATCTTCACATGTAGAATTCCCAACATTTGTAATTATACTGCCTGGGATGCTCCTCCTCATAAAATATCCTTAGTACTCAAAATGAGAAAATATAGAAAAAAATCAGTATTTTAAGCAAATAGGAACATAGGTGGAATTTAAAAATATTGGCCAGAAGCCTAAGGGAGTTTTAGGTTAGCTTCTCTAGCAATCTTGTTTGCTCACATCCATGGGAAGTGACTTTGAATGAGTAGCGGTTGTTCACGTGGTGTTTTAGAGGCCAATTAAAACAAACTTCTTTCATCAAAGAACTTAGATCAACCCTGAGAATAAACAGGGGACCCAGGTTCTAGAGAAAATAAGGGTGGGTCTCTAAAAAGAGGAGGCAGTGGGCTTGAAAAATATTAGAGAAACTTGGCTCTGTATGGTTTGTTTGTGAGGCAATCCGATTGAGTCTTTGAGGAAGGCACACTTACAGGCTTTTAACCTTGGGGGAGTGAATCGTAGAATGTAAATATTAGAAGCAGTGATCCTTCTCACCCACCAGATTAAATAACTTGTCCAAAGTGACACAATAGAAGTGGCAGTAAGTTTTGAGTCTTTTTACTCCAACTTGGAGGTATGTGGGAATGTGCTGGGGTGGAGAGGAAGAAGAGGCAGTGCAGATGTGAAATTCTTTTTTCCAGCTGTCATTTCATTTCCTAAATTGTAAAATGAAAAATTTGGACCAGATTATCTCATAGACACTTCATAAATATGAGAAGGTTTCTGCTTATGAAATATAGGTGTGGGAGATATCTGTAGTGAAAAAGTGATCTTTCTCTTTCCTGGAAAGATCCCAGCCTACCTAAGGGGTGTTGTTTGTTCCCTAATTCCCTCAGGAACAACAGTTGAAGGAGTAAACCTGAAGGCTACCGAGATAAACAGAACAGAGCATAATCCATTATTCCCTATTCCCTCCACTCAGGGCAGCTTTGTGAATGAACATGTCAGTCCGAGAAATGGAATCTTACTAAATCTTACTGACAGCAAAATGAATTTGATATCTTTTATCTCAAACATACGCACTTGCTAAACAATTTCGTTAAGATACAAAACGTACACCACATTTTTAAACTCAAATTACTAGCCCATAGTTAAAGTGTAATGCACTTCTCTGGACTTGGTGCTTCCCATATCTAGTCTGTGTGATGTTTTTATTCTTTCTTTTAAAGTCGCACTGTTTTTTGACCTTCACATCCAAATGCTTGCCTGCTGAATTAGTGATCTGTGTGTGCACTTGATGTTAGATAATGACACTGTGACTTGAAACATTTGGCAAGCTCCAGTACTATGGAGTTAAGCAAAGTCTTGGCTGGGTCTATTTATGTTTATTGCAGGTGGTGAGTGTTAAGTGATTCACAAAAGAAAGGGTCAAGTCAACAGAGGGGGATAGGGTAGGCTAATTCTAAGTATCTCACTCTTTCCTGTCCATTTTCTAGGTCCTAAGATGAATCAGCATGTGGCTTTCTGGAAGAACTGAGTCATGAGAAATCTGATGCAGAGAGAATTTGTCTGTTCAATAAGCAGGTAGTGGGAGGAAGTTTGGTAGAGACAATAGTGTTTTGTTTGGGGTTGCAATAGAAGAGAAGGAGGAAGGTGTACTTTGCTACAGTGTTTAGAGAAGAAGCTGTGGTCCACAATGGCCTATAGCTGTACAGCACTTAGGGCTTACAAAGTGATGGAATGCTCATCATCTCACGGACCCTGGTGGAGAAGAGGGAGGGAGGAAAGGAGCCCAGAGGTGGCACTGGCAGCATGAATGGTCAAAAACAGATAAATCTGGATGCTTCCCTGAGGCTTGTGGCTAAACTTTAACTGAAGAGCCAAAGTAGCTTCTCCTTCTTCCCTTTCTGGTTCTGTGCATATGCAGTGGATCGGGTCCCAGCTTGCTTTGCAGAGCTATACATAGGATGGAGCCCAGACTCTTAAATAAGTGACATGAAGTCTTTTTGGATTTGCCATAGAGATGGATCCCAAAAGAAATATTTTGCATAGAAGTTGGAGATATGGTGGCCTGAAAAGCAGGAGTTCTGGGTTCTTGTCTCAAACTGGAGACAAGTTGGGGCCTCTTTCTTTCACTGGAGGCCCGCAGTGCTTTTCTCTACTATTTCTACCCCTTGGTAATGTGTTTCCATATGTTATCTTTGTCCCTTTCTCTTATGGTATAATCACATGGTAACCAAAGGCAGGTATTAGATTTTCCACTCCATGTACTGGTAGTTCTTTATTCAGACATTCTTTGATATTAAAAGGAGGGTCTTGAAAAAAAAAATCAAGTCAGGCATCTGAATTAAATCTAGAGAAATTTCAAAGCCTCTTGCTTCACTAATTGATCTTTACATTTCCACTCATCTAAAGAGAGTGGGAGAAGAATATTTTCAGTTAATTCATGAACTCTGCGTTTTGCACATGTTTGTAATTTACAAGAAAATGCCTAATAAAAAATAATTTATTTCTTTTTCTTTTCATTTGTTACCAATATATTTTTGGTTAACTTTTTAATTTTTAAATAATTTTGAACTTACAGAAAAGGTTTAAAAATAATATAAAGAATTCCCATATGCTCTTCACCCAGTTTCCTTGAATTTTAACATCTTACCTCATTTCTGTCTTACCATTTTCTCTTTCTACTGTTCAAAAATGACAAGAGTTGGCCAGGCATGGTGGCTCACACCTGTAATCCCAACACCTTGGTAGGTTGCGGTGGGTGGATTACTTGAGGTTGAGTGTTTGAGACCTGCCTGACCAACAAGAAGAAACCCCATCTCTACTAAAAATACAACATTAGCTGGGCGTGGTGGTGCATGCCTGTAATCCCACCTACTGGGGAGGCTGAGGCAGGAGAATCACTTGAACCTGGGAGGCAGAGGTTGCAGTGAGCTGAGATTGTGCCATTGCACTCCAGCCTGGGCAATAAGAGTGAAACCCTGTTTCAAAAAAAAAAAAAAATGACAAGAGTTTTTACCTATGTATATATGTATGTTTCTTTGCTGAATCATTCGAGAGTAAGTTGTAGGCATATTACCTTAAATCTTCAAAATACTTCAGTACATAGGTCCTAGAAAACAAACAAAGAAAAAAGATATCCTCTATTTTTCCCCTTCCTTTTTGTACTAGGATCCAACCCAGAGACACACTTATTAGTTAATTAGTTAATTAATTAATTTATTTGAGATAGGGTCTTGCTCCGTCACCCAGCCTAGAATGCAGTTGCACAACCATGGCTCGCTGCAGCCTCCATTTCTTGGGCTTAAGTGATCCTCCTACCTCAGCCTCCTGAGTAGCTGAGGTTACAGGTCTGCACAATCATGCCCGGCTAATCTGAGACACATATTGTTGCTATCATATCTCTTTAGACTCCTAAAAGACTGTTCCTCAGTCTTTTTTTTTTTTTTTGATGACTTAGCTTTTTATTTTTCTTTGAAATGGGGTCTCACTTATGTTGCACTGGCTGGCCTTGAACTCCTGGCTTCTAGCTCAACCCTACTGCCTCAGCATCCCAAGTAGCTGGCATTCCAGACATACACCAGTGTTCCCAGGTTGACTTGGCATTTTTGAAGACTTGCCACTCACTTTGTTGATGTTGCCTCATGGTGAGGCCCAGGCTATATACTTTGGGCAGGAATGTATGTTCTCAGTGTCTTATATCATTGGGCATCCATCTCTCTAATGCTGGTCGTGTTAACTTCTATCCCTCAGTTAAGATACAGTGTGCCAGTTTTCTCTACTGTGAAGTTAATTAATAAAGATTTCATACCCATGAATTTACAAGTGATTAATACATTTTTGATGTGAAGCTATTTTGAGATTATTTAAATATCTTATTGCTCATCAAACTTTTACCCTTTGCTTTTAGGGTAAAAGCAGATCATTTTTGAACTTCATCATTCTTTCTAACTTTATTAGTTGTATTCTCACAAAATTAAAAAAAAAAGATTACTTATTTATATATTATGCCACTACTTTCTTGCCATAGCTCTGGAATCAGCCATTTCCACAAAGAGCTCTGGTTCCTTTTAGTGGAGAGTGGTATTTAGAAACCAAGATCTGGGTGTTAGGTGTGCTTATTGCTACCAAGGAATCATTGCTTCTAGGTTCTCTCAGCAGAGAGACTTAGGAAATATGTAGCAGCTGGACAAACTCCCACCCTGCTTTGCCCTGCTTGGGCCTGCTGCACGTGCTGCCTATACCAGCCAAAGCTCCCCACTTCCTCCTGTTTGTGGGTTTTTAAAAAAAGGTATTCATGTTTTTTTCATTGAAAGATGCTTAGAATAGTGGTTGCCTTAACTAACATCAAATTAGGAACTGGAGGTATTTTATCTTTCTTTCTGTTCACTATGGGTTTGAGAGATGTGACTGTGTTCCATATATTGGAGTGACAGTTTGAGATTGCTGGATTGGTCACATTTATTGAGGGTAGGCTCAGTGGTTTAGAGTGCTTTTTAACCCTTTTTGTATCCTGATGTACATAGGAAACAGTGAAATTTGCATACCACTCTAAGTTAAATAGATATAATTTGTGGAGGATGCAGTCAATGGGCCTGGGGCCTGGGGGTGTCCAGATTTCCCTTGTCTTGTCATACCTGTCACCCAGCAAGAACACAGTGTTTAAAAGGTTCTAAGTTAGAACATGGCACTCTTAAGATGCTAAGATTGTTTGAAGACCTAAATCTTGTGTCTTTAGCCTATGTACTTGATGTTGTCAGATCTCATTTGTGTCAGTGGTCACAAGGGAGACCATGGAAGAGGGCATGGATGTCTCAGGACAACCTACTGGCATGTCAGGTTCAGAAACTCAAAGCACTTGGCTATATTCATGGAGGATTCACTAATCACCTCTGTTAGTGGAGGATTGTGGTAAATCAATAATTTATTTCTGTTCTAAATTATTCATTTATTGATTTAGCATTTATTTATTGGGCTCTTACTTATACGTCAGGCAATGTTGGAGATAATAGGGATACAGTTATGACCATTTTTATCTTTCATGAGGATTGCATTCTCGAAGAGGAGAAAGAATAAAGGAAGAGAACGGGCAATTGTAGATAGTTATGAGGGCTCTGTGGAAGATAAAGCCATGAAAGTGTTTTAAAGTTGGGAGCTGTGATTTACATTTTTAAAAGATCAATTGGGCTTTGGGAAGTGAAGAGTGGTTGTGAGAGACTAGGAGAGTTGGCGGTCCAATATGTTAGCCATTAGCCACATGCGGCTATTTAAATTTAATCCAAAATTAATAAACATTTAAAAAATTCAGTTTTTTTTCCCCAGTTGCACTAGCCACATCTCAGGTGCTCAATAGAAACATTTGGGTGGTATCTAACAGATTGGACAGTAACATATAGGATATCTCCATTATTGTAAAAAGTTCAACTGATCAGCTCTGGTTTAGACCATGGTGGTTGCAGTGGAGATGGGGAGAAGTAGACGGATTTGGGATAGGTTTGTGAAATATAATTAAAGACTTGCTGATTGATATGAGGTGGTAATAGAAGGGAGGAGACAAATTAGGGATGGCATGTGGCTTTTCAGCTAGAGCAACTGGGTAGATGGGTAAGACTGTGGAGGAACAGGATTGGGTCTGTGAGTCAGGAGATCCACTGGGACATATTATGCTATCTGTTTTGTAGCAGAATCCAAATAAATCTTAATGGAAGTGGAGGGAGAAGGAAAAGTCCATTTTGATGAGCTTTTCAATCTCATAGCAGATGCTAAATAAGTCCCATATGTTTGCAAGTCCTCATCTTGCATTAATTTTAAAGAGGCCATTATTGTCTGTTGGTTGTTTTATTAAATGCTATTTCATGCGGCTGCAGAATTTAATTCCACAGAAATCCCTTTGTTTATTTTAATTTTGTTTCAGTTGTGATTTGGGATGCCAACTGAAAGTGACCAGAAAATTTGGAGTTATTTTTGCTCATGGCTTACTTATTAAGAGACCACAGGTTATAGAATCCTGCCCTGGGCCTGTGATAGGTAAATTAAACCATACCAGCTTTATCTTTTTGGAGTTCAGAACTCTAAAATATATACATAAGCCATGTCGGAATAACTGTGGGGAGATGAGGGTATTGCAAGTAGCCTGCCTTAAAACCCAATGACGTTTCTTGATCTCTTTATAGACAGGTGATACCTTGAGTCACATGGACAGTAGTCCATGCTGTTACTATATATAAGTGCACTTCACTCTTGGAAATGTCTGCCCATGTTGTCCCTGCTTGGAAGGAGTCAGTTGCCTTTGTTGTGACAGCTCATACTTAGGATGAGAGGCTAGATTCTGACAGTAGTCATGGAATGAAGACTAAACAAGTTTTTAAAATTTTTATTTTTAATTACTACAATGCTTTTAGGGCAAGTGGTTTACAACCAGGTATATGGAGTGTGAGCTGAGTGAATGAGTCCACATGCATACACTATGTTCTTCACAGCACACATTATTCTGAAGCCGAAGGTCTTCTCTGGGTGCTAGAGTTTTGGGTTCACCACTTTGTTCATGAGCCTGCACCTTGGTTCTCTGCTTCATGTTTCCAGACCCCATTTAATTGTTCTGTGGGAATGCGGGAGATCACAGAGGGGCTGACAAATGCAAATGGGAGTTAACTTTGGAAACATGACCCTCTCTTTTGTTCACTTCACTCTTGGATTTTACAGAACCACAATTCCTGGTAACAGCCAAATCCCCTTAATGTGGCTCCATTCTCCTTTGAATGTTCACTCGTTAATGTATTGAGGTCTCTGTGCTCTTAGATTATTGTGTAAATCAAGTCAATTCCATTTGCTATTCTCTTCCTCAAGAGAGGAAGGGTTTTGATTTTTAATATAGTACACGTGACATTCCTTGTCTGCTTCATTTCTGTTTGTTATGACAGCCCCTCCCCCACATCCTGCTCTTCAGATAGAGAATGAAAAGCTATGGTAAGAATAAATTTACCAGGAAAGTGTTGGGAGTTCTGAAACCTGAATCCTAGGCCACACTGGACTTTGAGTACACTGGAAAGCATAGGCATATTGGGATAGAGCTTAAAACAAGAAACAACTAGATGTGCATCACCAAGAACTCATAAATGGCAGCTGAATATTGGCTTTCCCCATCCTTCTTTCAGAACTGTGGCTGGGGTTCTCTAAGTCCATTGAATTTTCCAATTCAACCCACATTTTCTTCTTGCATGGAATTAATTTAGAACCAAGGAATAAGAACTACCCTGGCATCTCTTTAAATGGAAGAAAAAGTCAAAGTTTTTTTTTAAACAGTCCTCTTTGAGCATATGTAGTCAATTTATGTGGACCTAATTTTCTCAAACATAGGAAGGCCACAATGGGACCATCACCCCAAGCAACATGGAGTCTAGCATCAAAATGAGAGTTATATTTGAATTAATAATTTCATTAGAATCAGCTTTTTTATTTTTAAGCTCTTGTATGTCTATCCCTATATTGTTCGAACCATTTTTGAAAAGAATTTTAAAAACAACCAAGTGTGCCTTTCTTTTAAAGGCAGGCAAATACCAACCAATTTTGTCATACTATTAAAGAAGTAAACACTGAAAGTTGGAACATGACTTTGTAGTAACAATGTTATGAGGAAAACTTTGAAGTGGTTAAATTATATGGACATGTTTTCAGGATCTACAGCTTTCAGTAGATATTGGAAATGGAAGCTGATGATGGGAACATTTATTGCGTAGAGATTGAATCATAGAAAGATGATTCCATGGCATAGACCCAGGCGATGGCATTATAGTGAAGCTCCAGAGTTTTTGATGGACACTTTGAAAATGAAAGCAGAGCTTTGGGAAATCCAGGAGTCTTTTCTTAGTAGAGTTGTAATAAGGCCAAACAGATTTTTTTTCTTCACCATAAATGATAGGCTGTGTGTCATCCCCCACAACACTTGCAATCATGATTTAAAAAGAGGTGAACTTCCTTTCCAACTGTAAGTTGAGTGTATATATAACATATGCATATATATTTACATGTGCGTGCGTGCGCGCGCGCACACACACACACACACACACTCACACACACACACTCTTATTTCTCCCCTCGCAGGCAAATCTATGGCCAATAACCATGCATGTAGATGTTTAGACCCATTTTAACTGGAGGCTTTCAGAGGGGAGGGTGGAAGGCTTTCATGTAGATTTATTTGCTTGTATATTAATCCATTTCTTCAAGGAGTAGGTTGGAAGTGGTCTTAGAATTTTGTCCTTACCTTCATGAGACTGCATTTCCAGTATCTCTTCTTTGCTCCACTCTTTGTGATTCTGTGCACCATCAACTAATGCTATAAGGGTAGAGCCATCGTTTTTGTTCTAATCACTGTACAGGGCTTTTCAAAGTACAGGGAGAGCTGCCTCACCCTCTCTCACTTAACTCTCACAAACAGGTGAGGTGAGCAAATAATTTTAAAGTCCAGGTGAGCCTGTCTGTGAATCCCCTCTTGGATAAATGATTAGTTCAGGTTATATGCCATTGACCAGCCTTGCAAGGCAAATATTTTCCAGCCTATGAAATGCACTTTATAGTCTAACATGTTTCCCAGCTGTGCAATTTGTAATCTCAATGGTGTAACAAGCCACAGTAGCTAAGGAAAATTTCATTTTATTCAAGATGTGAAATTATGAAATAACTTTGGTTTTAGGAAAGAATACGGCATCCTTAGAGATTTTATGACCAGGAAAAAAGAACATTTAAGGAAGCTAAATGAAAACCAAAAGAAAGAAAGTGACACAGTAAGCTATGCCACATTGTCTTTTGTATTTTATGTGTGATTTCTCTTGTTCTTCCTGGCGTGGGAGCTTGGGGAGGGCAGACACCAAACAATTTCTATCCTGGGACTTAGCATAGCCCTGACACTTAGGGAGATTCTCAGTAAATGTGGGGTGAATGTTATTGCACGCAGAAGACATATATGCAGATGGAGATATTGATTGGGTGCTGATTCCGACACATGTTGTGACACTAAGTAATCCAGAAGATGTTTTTCCTTAAAGTTTGCAGAAATTCTCCGCCTGCTGGGGCCAACCACTTGACACATTAATAGCTTTGAAACAGAATATGGGTCAATTTTGCCACTGCCTCCTTTCCACAAAAATGCGTACTTGAAAGCTTTTATGACAAGATGATCAGAGAGCAGAATTTATTTTTGAGCAATTATCCTACTTTCTGTTAAAGTTTGTTCCATTAACTTTCAGCATGAGTTTTGTTTGATATGTATTAGAATGCAACCTGTGCTGGGCAGCAGAGGCTCTGGCAAAGGCTATTAGTGAGATGAGGTGTCACTAAGACCACGTATACTCTCTCCAGCACTATCTCTTAACTTTGCCTTGCTTACTTTTTGAATAGCACCTGTCTCTCTCTGAAATTTTTTTTTGCTTATTTTTGTTTGGTTTTTGAGTTTTTTTTTTTTTTTTGCTTCAGTGTTTATTTTCTGCCTTCCCTATTAAAGCATAACCTCCACAAAAGCAGGACACTTGATCTGTGACCCTGATAACTAGAACACTATTGGGCCCATTATAGATGCTTGGTTAATGTTTGCTGGATGAATGAATAAATGAATAAAAATATGTGCACTCAGAGCCCATGTATATTATACATTAATTTCCAAATATTTATCAAGTTTCTATTATGTGCCTAGTGCTTTTCCACATGCCACAATTTCAGCAGTGAACAAGGTACACAAGTGCTTACAGAATGTAATGTCTAGTGTTGTGCTGTTCAGTATGGTAGCCCCTAGCCACATGTGGCTATGTAAATTAGTTAAAATTAAATAAAATTAAACATTCAATTTCTTAGTTATGCTAGCCACATTTCAAGTGCTCACAGGTAGCTACTGGCTACCATAGTGAAGAGTGCAAATGTAGAACATCTCCATCATCATCAAAAATTCCACTGGACAGTCCTTGTTTAGTGATAAGACAGATCAACATGGGTATACTTCCATTGCAAAGGGATAGAGTATATGCTGCGTAAAGAATATGTACAGGTTTTAAAGGGAGCATCTAGCAATCTAGTAGAGGCTACTAGCCCAGATTAGGGTGTGGCTGGGTTGTCAGGGATGGCTTCCTGAAGGACTTCTGAGAGAGATGCATAGAGATCCACAGGCTAAGGGAGACAAAAGAATGAGGAAATCTAAGTCAAGGAAACAGCTGGGGTAGAAAGGGCTAGAATAATAGATGTTTTACCTGATCAGCTCTAGGACACCCTAGTATTTTATACTAAGGTCTAAGGAAGGTGAATAGATGGCATGTAGGAATAAGCCACTTCTGGTAAAGGAGGTAGTTTCTTTCTGTGGCAGCTTCTGCCTCTTCACCAGCCCAGGTAACAATCTCCTGCAACCTCCTAATGAATGGGTCTTTCTGCTTCTAGGTTTGGCTTCTTCCATCCATCTCCAGCAAACCCCAAATCTGATTATGTTATTCATTTACTGAGAACACTCATTGCCTCCCCATACCCCTCAGGGTACAGCCCCAACTCCTTAATGTGCCTGTGAAGCTCTTTGTCATCGGGCCCCCATTTACTTTTCTGAAACTTCTCTTCTACTCATCTCCTCTAACACCGTGACCCATCTAGATGGAGTAGCACCCATTCCTCACATGTTGTATCTCTGTTGCCTCTAGGCTTCTGCATCTGCTGTTTCCTCTGCAGACGAAAACTCTTTTCGTCTCCTGCCTCATTCTGTTTCCATACTTGCCTTTTAGACCTCAGCTAAAAGTTAGTTTTTCAGGAATCTCTGATATCAAAATCAAGGTGAGGCCCCCCACCCGGTGTACCCTGTGTGTCTTCCCCACCATCCCCGCCCCCACTGTCACACACACTATGCTGTATTGTTTTGTCTGCTTATGTGTCTGTAAGGCTCAGCCCTGGGTCTGCAAAGGACCACATTTGCCTTGTTTTCTGCTTTGTCCTAAGTATCCAGCACAGTGCCTGGCTCATACAAAGACCTCATAAAATCTTTTCTTACTGAATGGATGAATGGGTTCCATGATCTATCCACATCTCTGTGGATCTTTAGAGGAAGCCCCTAAACTCAACCACTGGGGAAAAGAGATGAAAGTCAGTATTTGAAGAAAGCAGATCAATGACCCTTGTTATTTGTTTTTATACTTAATTTTAAAAAATGGAGGTATAATTTACATATGTCATTCATCCACTTGATGCATATGATCCAGTGACTTTTGGTAAATTTACCAAATCATGTAACCATGACCATAATCCTGTTTTAAAATCCCAGTAAGATTCCTCTGCACATTTACAGTTAATCCTCTTTCCCAATCCCAGCCCCAGGCAACCACTAATCTACTTTCTGTCTCTATGGGTTTGCCTTTTCTGGGCATTTGATATAAATGGAATCACACAATTTATGGTGTTTGTGTCTGGCTTCTTTCATGTAGTAAAATGTTTTCAAGGTCAATCCATGTTGTAGCGTGTATCAATATTTCATTCCTTTTTATTGTCAAACAACATTCCATTGAATGAGTATATCACATTTTACTTTTCTGTTCATCAGTTGGTGGACATTTGGGTTGTCTCCTCTTTTTGGATATTATGAGCAATGCTGCTTTGAACATTCACATACAAGTCTTTCAGTGGAAGGATGACTGCATTTCTTCTGAATATCTACGAGTGGGATTTCTGGGTAAATTTATATTTAACTTTTTAAGAAACTACCAAATTGTTCTGCAAAGTTGCTGCACCATTTTACATTTCTACCAGCAATGCATGTGGCAGCCTGTAGCCTCTAGGGCTAACTTTAACTAAGGTTATATGCCCTTTTATCATTTCATCTGGTGTTGTGTGCTGGCAATTAGGAATACAGTGTTTCTTTCCTTATAGAAAAAGGTATGTGCAGGATGGGTGAGCTGGTGACAAGGCTTGATAGATCTCTTTCTGCCCTCAGTGTGAATGAATTTAGGACCTTTTCAGTGATACTGTCTTAGGAGCCTACTGGAAAACCGACTGTTGACAGTCATCCAACGAGAATTATATTGTATGGATATTATTAGAGTAGAGCCAAGTAGACCTTAAACTTACACTAGTCACGTGGAATTCATGAAAATGCACATAAAGATTAGGGCACAAGTTCATATATTCAGCACACTCTGGAATAGTCCAGCGAACAAATTTTTGCTGATTACTTACCATGTGGAGCTAGACATTGGTGGAGCATGAATGGTGGAGATGCTCAGGGAGTTTAGCCTTGTTGAGGGGGCCTGTTTAATCCATAGGAAAGTAACTGTAAAGAATACGTACAGTTTTAAATCGAGATTACTAGATGCTACCTTTAAATCACAGCCTAACCTTGCAAGACAGGGTTCATGTAAGTGGAGAAGAGTGTGGTACAGATTCCAAATCTGTAAGTGTAGTGGCGACTCTGCACAGAGGATGGCCTATGGAGCTAAAGCTGTCAGAGAAGCTTCCTAGAAAAGGAGAGTAGGTGTGTGTGGAATTTACCTTAGAAGAAGGAAAATGGTGGACATTCCAAGTGGGGAGACAACACAACAGAAAGCTCAGAGGTGGGTAGGCCCATGGCTTGCTTATTGGTGAGACCATGGAGACTGGCTTGAGCAGGTAAAGCTGCATCAAAGCGTATAGCCAGTGGGGCCTGGAGATACCATGCTTCCTTGGACTAGCAGGGTAAGCATTGTATTTCTTTCTTTATTTTGAAACTCTGTCATTTCCCAGAGAGCGTTACTTTTTTTTTTTTTTTTTTTTTTTTTTTCTTTTGGACAGAGGCTCTCTCTGTCACCAGGTGCCAGGCTGGAGTGCAGTGGTGCGATCTCAGGTCACTGCAACCTCTGCCTCCCGGGTTCAAGCAATTCTCCCGCCTCAGCCTCCTGAGCAGCTGGGACTACAGGCGCACGCCACCATGCCCAGCTAATTTTTGTATTTTTTAGTAGAGATGGGGTTTCAACATGTTGGCCGGGATGGTCTCGATCTCTTGACCTCATGATCCGCCCGCCTCGGCCTCCCAAAGTGCTGGGATTACAGGTGTGAGCCACTGCACCCGGCCAGAGCATTACTTATATTTAAACTGAAGACTTAAGTTTTCTGGATTGTAGAATTCCCACATAAGAAAAGAGTCCCAGGGCAGCTCACTAAAATTTGCTCTTAAAAAAAAAATCCCTGCTTAGCAGTCATAAATAGCTTGCTGGTATGAATTTAAGCAGGCCACATTTGAAATTCTATTCTATTCTAATTCAAAGCATGTTGCGCAGCCCTGTTTTCAGATTGGCAATTCAAATGCTTTCCCAGATAATGCAGAGGGATGTAAAGATAAACTAAGGCCACCACAAAATAGAAAAGGCAATTGGATGCTGAACTTCGCTGATAACAAGAGGCATGATAATCTGATGGTTACTTTCTGGTTGGGTTGTTCAAAGATGGAATGATTAACCATACCACAAATCCTTTACATATAGCAAAGCTCTCATAATATGTACTTTCTGATGTTTTCTCAAGAAGGTCTTTGGGGCTTCTATTACTGGAATTAGGCTCATTTATCAAGGCTTGAATTAACTAAGGTATGTATTGTTCTGAAGAAAGCTTCTTTCATTCAGTAAACACTCAATGGGGGGCCCACTATGTGCCAGAAATTATACCAGCACTGGGGACACCAAGCTGAACAAAGCATCATCCCTGTGTTTCCTGAAATGTGCAGCCTATCTTGACATTAAGCAATAGACACACATTGATGGAGAACATTAAGGATGAGGGGATGGGATGTCTTGTCTCCTTTATGTTTGTACACAGATCCTCTTTGCAGTCTTGGCCTAGAGCAGTGGTTCTCAACTTGGGGTGATTTTGGCAATGCTTGGAGACATTTCAATTGTCACAACTGGGGTTGGGGGAATGCTACTGGATTCTGGTGGATAGTGGATAGGGATGTTGTTAATCATCCAGAGATGCACAAACTAACCCCAAAACAGAGATTAGCTAGCTCAGAGTCTCAATAGAAGTGACATTAAGAAATGCTGGCAGAGAGTAACATGATAGGAACTCTGTGAAGGCTCTAGAAATGAGGCTCTTTCTGACAAGCACTATCATTAACACTGGAGAGAAAAAATAAAATGGAATTAATGTGATTTATAAGAATCCTAGAGGATGGCAGGCACAATGATAATAGCACAGACTGTTGATGAAGTTTCTGTTGGGAAAAGGAATCCATCTTGAGAAAGTTTCTTCAAACAGGGGCTCTCTTGCCCCCTGGAGTAGGAGGGTTCTTTGGGTGTAGCACTGTTCTACAGATTGCAAGATGTTTAGCATTGCTGGTCCACACCCATGAATGCCAGTAACATGCCCTGACATTATGAGAAGCCCGATACCTCATGCATCCAAATGCCCCAGAAAGGAGGTAGCACATGCACCTGTTGAGAATCTTCAGGAAGGAGCACCGGTCTATAGGTCAGGATGTGTGGGTTCTAGATGGAGTTGGGGAGTGATTTTCAATGGAAGTAATTTTACCTCTTTGAATGAGCAGCTTCATTTATAACATGAGAGGGTTGGGTTAGATCAGGGGGTCTCCAAAGTGGTGCATCAGCGTCCATTTTGATGCAGGAAGAAAATCTTGGGACTTCTGTAATTTTATATGTCATCTTTCAAAATGACATTTTTACATATATCTTTTGATGCACCTGGCATGAGCAGTAGCCTGAGTGCAACGTTATATGAAAATGTACATTTATGAGAAGTGTTCTCAAGAGGGCTTTACTGAAGAAGTGCACCATCAGAGAATTTGGGGACCCAAACCTCCTCCCATCCAGACAGCCTGCATTATGGAAAGGAATATCATGAAAGCTGGAGTGTTTCTAGTCATGGATTCACTTCCACTGAAGGGCACGCAAGGTGTTGGTCACCAATGTCACCAAGAGCCAGCTACCCACTGAGTTCCATCTCCAGGCATTTAGAGGGTGGCATCAGGCTTTGGGCAAAAATGGATACATGTCTTTGTCACATAGAGTCAGAATCTTTAAAAGCTGGCAACCATCCAGGGTTTTTCAAATTATTCTCTACCCAATTGTGGAACATACTATTTCTTGAAAGAAAATTTGAGTCACGCTTTACAGAGAGCATGGGGATATGGTTAAACTGTAAAATCTCCTCTCCCAAATGCGCCCTCAGTAGAAACAGCTCTTCCAATCCTGCCCACTCTAGCACTGGCAGAAGAGCACACTTGTTTTCAAACACTCATGTTACACCATGTTGAGCAACTTAGCATGACTTTATATTCTTAAGACCACTCTCTGCAAGCTGTTCAGAGGCATGGTCCTTGCTCAGTCCTTTTGCCATTGACGTCAGGCCGAGCTGCAGGGAAGTGTGCCCATTGAAGATCAGAACTTATTTGTGGCCATTGCAGTCTCAAAATTTAAAACAGAAATCCTCTCCATCACCCATGCCCAAGCGGCTTAATTATCAGATCTCCTTTGTCATTTAACTTGGGGAGAATGTATACTTATTGTTATTAAAGAAGCCATATTTTAGAAATCAGTTAGTTTCTTAGATTACTTATGTGTGGCAAGAATCTGCTTTGACAAATAAAAGCTTTTCTCCCAGGGGACTGAACTCAAATGAAAACTGCAGGCCTGGTTAGGCCTGCTCTTGGCAGGCAAGGAGGTTAATGTGACGTTAGTGGAATAAAAGTAACTTTCCTGTTGGTATACAGAATGGTCATTAAGTTACACACACTAACTGTGCTGTTTTAAGCACACCATTGCCCCCAGCGTGTTCAAGGGACATACAGCGTTCTCGTGGCTGCTAAAATGGAAGTATTTTAGCCAGATAAAGAAAGCGAAGTTAGAATTATAGAATCAGTGACCCAAAAGTGATCTTAAAAAACCATTCCCTTTGTTTTTTTTTTTTTTTTTTTTTGTTTTTTTTTTTTTTTTTTTTTTGCCTCATACCCTGCTTGGAGGAAGTATGGTATAATGGTTAATATAAGGATACTGGTGCTGGACCAGGCTGCCTGTTCTGAATTCCCCCTCTGCTACTCATGAGTTGTGTGGCTTTGGGCAACCAGTATATCCTCTCTGTCCTGCTATTTTCTCGTCTGCAATGCAGGCACAATGAGAATGATTATGCTTATGTCATACATAGTATGGACTGTGGAGATTAAAGGCAATAATGACTGGGAAGATCTTACTATGTGTAAGGCATGTAGTAATATGTTACCTATTTGTTTAGTTGTTATTAACTTTAAACAGGAATAATCATGAATCCTCCCAGATACGTAACCTATTTCTAAATTGCTCCATAAGCATGATTTTGAGGTAAAGGTGTAATGAAAAAAATACACATTTTAAGCCTACAAATGTTTATTTTGCATCCAAAGGAGGAACATAAATCACTGATTATTTGCCTTGGGCTGAATGGAAATTCCTAAGTTGAGAGTGCTCGTCTTGTGCTGGCTATTGTAAATATTTTGTATGCATCCTTAAGTTTAGGTTAGGCTGGTGGAGGCCACTTTCCCTCTGCATTGTGTGGGGATGAGGCAGGCAGCTTCAGCACGTGGCTGCTTTGTGTTGGGAGGGAAGTTGGGGCTGGATGATAATATTGGACTGGGTTATGAAAGATGTTATGGATTATTCTCCACATACAATTATGGATTGGGAAGTGTAGCCCAGAGGCAGGGATGAATGTGTTGCCTTTGTAGGGGCCTCTGGTCTGGGGATTCTGTCATTTTAAAAGGGCGAGTTGTCTTTGTTGGATTCCAGTCCCTCTGGCTCCACAAAATATGTATTTGGCGTCAGTGGGTATGCATGTCCAAATAGGGATATTAAGCAGTTGTTTGTCAGTATCACGGACTTCGTCTTTCCCCCTTCCTCCTGGCGCGATATGCCAAGTATCTACGTTAAAATGTGAAAACTATGTTAATCTCTCAGTTGTACTCAGGTTTGACAGGTCACATTTCAATAGACAGTTAAACAGTTCAGTTCTTGGTAAACTGACCCAGAGTTCCTATCTATCAAAGATTTTCATTCAAGCTGTTACCACAATTCTGCATTTTTTACCAATCTATCATTTCATTTATGGAAGGTTCACACCCCTTATTAAATCTGAGAATTTAAGGTCTGAGGCCTATAGTTCTTCCAGTCCAGCAACATGCTTTGCGAGAGATTATATTCTCTTGTTTTATTGACCTCAGAGGTCAGGGAATGTGGTGGTTTAGTTACATGTCCACTGCACATAGGATTTCTGGGATTTTCCAAAGCAGTGTATAAAGCTATGCCTATATATTTTGCAGATAGGCAGTCTGAGTTTTATATTATCATGACTTTCGGTTGGAGATAGAAATTCTATTTGTAGAAAATAAGCCTCTTTCAAGGTTAGATGTCAGGCAGTCTTCGTATACTGCAATTCGGTGAGAGAGGTACTGTTTAAGCCAGTTTTTTAGTACTTTGTTAGAACACCCTCATTACAGCCTCTCTGAGCTTTTTTCTTTCCAGAATAAAACATTTCAACCCCTTTTGAAAATGTTTTCAATAAAAATACAGAAGATAAAACTCACTTGCAATATTCCTTGGTCACTATTAAGATTCCCTTTCTAGATAGTTCTGTTATAGATTTCCTTAGATCTAGTAACCAGAAAGCATGTAGAGTTTGCCTTTGTAATTTGAAAATGGGAGGATCTTGTACTAGTTATACATTTTCCCTTCTGTACCTTCAACTCTTCTCTCTTCTAGATCAGCTCTGTCAGTTTCTAAATCAGGTTCAGATATCTTGCATCTTGGAACAAGCAAGCAAACAATGAACACAAACTAAAAAAAGAAAAAAAATCCTCTGTTGACCACACCTGATCCTTTGAGTACAGCCTAAACAGTTTCCTTCTATTCATATTTCTTAAAGGAGAAGTCATCCATATTTAATATATCCACCTATCCATTGAAACTGCTTTCCTTGAAGTCACTGCTGACACTCTCTGTCTGCCTGGATTCTTTGTTTTGTCTTGCCGGAACAATTTTAACTGGCTTAAGCAATCATGGAGATTTCTTGGCTCATGTAACTGAAAGATCCTAGAGTGGGTGCTGGCCTTAGGTGAGGTTTGATCCAGTGCCTGAAATGTTTCACCAAGAACCTGGATTCTCTCCACATCCATGTTTTGGCTTCATCCTTTAGGTCCTCCATGCTACTTACTCATTTTCCAAGCCCCCACCTCTAGACTTTCTTCTCTTGTGGCACCACTAGGTCTGCAAGCAGCTCCAGACATCACATTTTCACATCAAATCTTCCAGGGAAGAGAGACAACATATCCTTTTCTCAGAATCCCCAGCACATATCTCCTTGTATCCCATTGTCTCTGCTTGAGGTCCTGTCTATCCCTGAACCAATTTGTAACTCTGGCCAGGGACTTTGGAATATGAGGATTGACTGCAGCCAGTCATGGCCTATCCTTGGAGCTGTAAATCCAGGTTACATGACTACAAGTGGGAAAATAGTTGAACTGGGGTGCTGTACATAAAGGGGGGACGTTGAGCAGCAATAATAGTGACTTGCTGTCTTGAAATGGTCATAACTGATTGTTGCTCCTTCTTCTTCTT
>NW_016107542.1:2545756-2603019 GCF_001604975.1 Cebus imitator | reverse complement strand
TTTAAAAAAAGGAAGAAAGGGTTTTTTTTCGTTTTGTACAGAGTCTCGTTCTGTCACCCACGAGCTGGAGTGCAGTGAGGTGATCTTGGCTCACTGCAACCTCCGCCTCCCGGGTTCAAGCAATTCTCCTGCTTCAGCCTCCTAAGTAGCTGGGATTACAGGCATGCTCTACCAAGGCCAGCTAATTTTTGTATTTAGTAGAGACGGGACTTCACCATGTTGACCAGGATGGTCTCAAACTGTTGACCTAAGATGACTTACCTCGGCCTCCACCTGATTCCTTCCTTTTTTTTTTTTTTTTTTTTTGAGATGGAGTCTTGCTCTGTCATCCAGGCTGGAGTGCAGTGGCACAATCTCAGCTCACTGCAACCTCCGCCTTCCGGGTTCAAGCAATTATCCTGCCTCAGTCTCTTGAGTAGCTAGGATTACAGGTGCGCACCACCAAGCCCAGCTGTTTTCTTTGTATTTTAGTAGAGATGGAGTTTCACTGTGTTTCCCAGGCTGGTTTCAAACTCCTGAGCCCAGGCAGTCCACCCACCTCGGCTGCGCAAAGTGCTAGGATTATAGGTATGAGCCACCACGCCTGGCCTGATTCCTTCTTGATACTTGACTTTCTTGGTATCAGCTCCCTTCCATCTTGGTGTGTTCAACCTCCCTGGTTCTCTGGATTTTTCTTGGGCTGTCATGCTTTAGTTCCTTTGTGGGCTCCTCTTACTCATTTTGCTTGTTAATAAGCATTGGTTTCCCTGATTGTAGCCTTTTCTTTCTCTTCTTGCTTTCACTGGTTCCTTTCATATTCTGTATCTTCTCACCTTCTGCTTGCAGATGTATGCATGGAGTCTCTTACTCTCAGACTTAATGAGTTCCTGAAAGTGTATCAGATGGCTGTGTGTACAAAAACCAAAGCCAAATATATACTAGAAGGCATTGGGATGGATGTGTGAAAGAATCAGTATAAAATCTCTAATTATACTTCTCTTTTTACATATTATCTTCAACCAGAAGGTTTTTTCACAATTGTGTACCTGTTTTCTTTAATTTAGTGCTTTCCCCTCATTCATTCTTTCATCAGCTTAAACTCAGTGGCTGACATTTTAGTAATCTCTTTTTTAAGTAATTTCAACTTTTATTTTAGATTCAGGGGATACTTGCATGTTTGTTACCTGGGTATATTGTGTGATGCTGAGGTCTAGGGTACGATGGATCATGTTACCCAGGTACCTAGCATAGTACACAACAGGTTTTCAACCCTTGCCCCATTTCTCCTTCCCCACTCTAGTAGTCCTCAGTTTCTGTGGTAGCTATCTTTATGTCTATGAGTACCCACTGTTTGGCTCCTAGTTATAAATGAGAACATGAAGTATTTGGCTTTCTGTTCTTCTGTTAATTCATAGCCTCCAGCTGCATCTCTGTTGCTGCAAATGACATGATTTCGTTCTTTGTTATGGCTGTGTAGTATTCCATGGTGTATGTGTAACACTTTTTCTTTATTCTATCCACCATTAATGGGCACCTAGGTTAATTCCATGTCTTTGCAATTGTGAATAGTGCTGCAATGAACATATGAGTGCATATGTCTTTTTGGTTGAATAATTTGCTTTTTTTTTTTTTTAGATATATGCCCAGATCCAGTAAGGGGATTGTTGGGTGAAATAGTATTAATAGTGCAGGGTTTTTTTTTCCTTTTCTTTTAAAATATTTATTCATTTATATTTTTAATTTAATTTAATTTAATTTAATTTAAAGTTCCAGGGTACATGTGCAGGATGTGCAGGTTTGTTAAATAGGTAAATGTGTGTTTTGTTTTTAAGTTTTCAGTTTTAAATTCCTTCAGAAATCTCTGAACTGCTTTCCATAGTCGTTGAACTAATTTGCATTCCTATCAACAGCATATATGCATTCCCTTTTCTCCACAGCCTCACCAGCATCTGTGTTTTTTTTCACTTTTTAATAACAGCCATTCTGACTGGTGTGAGATGGTAATTCATTGTGGTTTGTATTTGCATTTATCTGATATCTAGTGCTGCAGAGCATTTCTTCATGTCTGTTGGCCACTTGTATGTCTTCTTTTGAGAAGTGTCTATTCATGTTTTGTGACTTTTTTTTTTTTTTTGTAAATGAGTTATTTGTTTTTTGCTTGTTCAATTGTTTAAATTTCTTATAGATTCTGGATTTTCGATCTTTGTCAGATACATAGACATAATTTGCTAATATTTTCTCCTATTCTGTAGGTTGTCTGTTTGCTCTATTGACAATTTCCTTTGCTGTACATAAGCTCTTTAGTTTAATTAGGCCTCACTCGTCAACTTTTGTTTTTGTTGCAATTGCCTTTGATTTTAGGACTTAGTCATAAATTCTTTCTCAAGGTAATGTCCAGAATGGTGTCATAGCTTTTCTTCTAGGATTCTTATAGTTTGAGGTCTTACATTTAAATCTTTAATTCATCTCGAGTTAATTTTTGTATGTGGTGAATGGTAAGAGTCCAGTTTCATTCTTCTTCGTTTGGCTAGCCAGCTATCTCAGTACTATTTATTTTATAGGGAATCCTTTCCCCATCACTTACTTTTGTTGACTTTGTTAAAGATCAGATAGTTATAGGTTTGAGATTTTGTTTCTGGATTCTCTATTCTATTCGATTGGTCTGTGTGTCTGTTTTTTGTACTTTCATCATGTGATTTTGTTTACCGTTGCCTTATAGTGAGGTTTGAAGTTGGGCAATGTGATGCCTCCATCTTTGTTCTTTTTGCTTAGGATTGCTTTGGCTATCTGGGCTCTTTTTTGGTTTCATGTGAATTTTGTTTATTTTTATTTTTTGAGACAGAGTCTCGGTCTGTCACCCAAGCTGGAGTGTAGTGGTGTGATCTCGGCTTACTGCAACCTCTGCCTCCTGGGTTCAAGCAATTTTCCTGCCTAAGCCTCCCCAGTAGCTAGGATTCCAGGCACGTGCCACCACGCCTGGCCAATTTTTTGTATTTTTAGTAGAGATGGGGTTTCATTATATGTTGGCCAGGCTGGTCTTGGACTCCTGACCTCAGATGATCTGCCCACCTTGGCCTCCCAAAGTGCTGGGATTACAGGCATGAACACTGCACCTGGCCTCGTGTGAATTTTAGAATAGCTTTCTCTAGTTCTGTGAAAAATGAAGTTGTTAGCTTAATAAAATGGCATTCAATACGTAAATTGCTTTGGCAAGTATGGCCATTGTAATGGTATTGATTCTTCCAATCCATGAGTGTAGAATGTTTTTTCATTTGTTGTGTCACCTGTAATTTTTTTCAGCAGTCTTTTGCAATTGTCATTGTAGATATTTTTCACCTCCCTGGTTAGCTCTATTCCTAGGTATTTTATTTTTTGTGTGGTTATTGTGAATGGGATTTTCTTCTTGATTAGGCCCTCAGCTTGAATGTTATAGGTATATAGAAACACTACTGATTTTTGTAAAGTGATTTTTGTATCCTGAAACTTCATTGAAGTTGTTTATCAGTTCTAGGAGCTTTTGGTGGAGTCTTTAGAGTTTTCTGGGTATAGAATCAGATTGTCCACAAATACAGATAAACTTTTTTTTTCTCTATTTGGATGCTTTTTCTTTCTCTTATCTGCTTACTTTAGCAAGGACTTCCAGTACTGTGTTGGATTAAGAGTGATGAAAGTGGTTATCCTTGCTTGTTCCAGTTTTCAAGGGAATGCTTTCAGGCTTTGTCTATTTAGTATGATATTGGCTGTGAATTTGTCATAGATGATCTTATTATTTTGAGGTATGTTCCTTTGATGCCTAGTTTCTTGAGGGTTTTTTTTTTTTTATCATGAAGGGATGTTGGATTTTATAAAAACCTTTTTCTGCATCTATTGAGATGATCAAATGGTTTTGTTTTTAGTTCTGTTTATGTGGTGAATCACATCTATTGATTGGTGTATAATGAACCAATCTTTCATCCCAGGAATGAAGCATAATTGAACATGGTGAATTAACTTTTTGATGTGATTCTGAATTCGGTTTGCTAGATTTTGTTGAGGATTTTTGCATCTGTGTTCGTCAAGGATATTGGCCTGAGTTTTCTTTTTTCAGTATATCTTTTCCAGGTTTTGGTCTCAAGATGATCCTTGCTTCATAAAATGAGTTGGGGAGGAGTCCCTCCACTTTGATTTTTTTGGATAGTTTCGGTAGAATTAGTATCAGCTCTTCTTTGTATGTCTGGTAGAATTTGATTATGAGTTCATCTGGCCCAGGGCTTTTTTTGATTGATAGGGTTTTTTTTTGTTTGTTTGTTTTGTTTTGTTTTCAAATTACTGATTCAATTTTGGAGCTCAATATTAGTCAGCGCAGGGTTTTAATTTCTGTTTCAATTTTGGCAGATTGTGTGTTTCCAGGAATTTATTTATTTCCTTTAGATTTTTTAGTTTGTGTGCATAGAGGTGTTTATAATAGACTCTGAGGATCCTTTGTGTTTCTGTAGGATTTGTTGTAATGTTGCCTTTGTCATTTTTGATTGTGCTTCTTTGGATCTTCTCTCTTTATTTCTTCGAATAATCTGGCTAGCAGTCAACCAATCTGATTTATTCTCTCAACTTTTGGTTTTTCTTACTCTTTGTATGAATTTCTTGGTCTCATTTTTTCTTCAGTTCTGCTCTGATTTTTGTTATTTATTTTCTTCAGCTAGCTTTCGAGTTAGTTTGTTCCTGTTTTTCCAGTTCCTCTACGTTTGAGGTTAAATCATTAATTTGAGATCTTTCTAACTTTTCAAGGTAGGTGTTTAGCACTAAAAACTCCTGTTAGCACTGCTTTTTGCTGCATCCCAGAGATTTTGGTATGTTGTATCTCTGTTTTCATTTATTTTGAAGTTTTTTAAAAAAAATTCTGGGTTAATTTTATTGTTTACCCCAAAGTCATTCTGAAGCAAGTTGTTTAATTTCCATATAATTGTGTGGTTTTGAGAGATCTTCTTTGTACTGATTTCTATTTTTATTCCACTGTGGCCCAAGAGTATAATTGGTTTGATTTCAATTTTTTTTTTTTTTAAATTTATTGCAACTTGTCTTATAGCTGAGCATGTGGTTGATTTTGGAGCCTGTTCCTTGTGTAGATGCAAAGAATATATATTACTTGGTTGATAGGTGGAGTATTCTCTACATATCTATTAGGTCCAATTGGTCAAGTATTAAATTTAACTACAGAATTTCTTTGTTTTCTGCCTCAATGATCTGTCTAATGCTGTCAGTGGGGATGTTGGAGTTCTCCACTGTTATTACGTTGCTCTCTAAGTCTTTTTTGTAGTGTAGAAGTACTTGTTTTATGAATCTGAGTGCTCCAATGTTAGGTGCATACATATGTAGGATAGTTAAGTCTTCCTGTTGAATTGAGCCCCCCTCCTTTTTCTTTTTTTATTATGTGTTACCTTTTTTGTGGTCCTGTTTTACTCTTGTTGGCTTAAAAGTCTATTTTATATGATATAAGGATAGCTACCTCTGCTCTTTTTTGTGTTGGATTTGTGTGATAGACCTTCTCTAAACCTTTACTTTGAGCCTATGGTTGTCATTACATATGAGGTAGGTCTCTTGAAGACAGGAGATACATTGGTCTTGCTTTTCTATCCAGATCACCACTCTGTGCCTTTTAAGTGGGGGCATCTAAGGCCATTTCATTCAAGGTTAATACTGGGATGTGAGATTTTGACCCTATTATGAAGTTGTTTGCTGGTTGCTTTGTAGTTTCTATTGAGTGGTTGCTTTATAGGATCTGTGGGCTATGTGCATTAGTGTGTTTATGTGGTAACAGGTATAGTTCTTTCCTTTCCATGTTTGGATCTCTCTTATGTTTATCTCGTAAGATTGATCTAGTGGTGATGAATTCCCTCAGTGCTTGCTTGTTTGGAAAAGACTTTATTTCTCCTTTGCTTATGAAGCTTAGTTTGGTGGGATATGAAATTCTTGGCTGGAGTTTCTTCTTTAAGAATGCCGAAAATTGGCATCCAGTCTATCCTGGATTGTAAGGTTTCTGTTGAGAAGTTTGCCATTAAACTGATGGGGTTCCCTTTGTATGTGATCTGACCTTTTTCTCTAGCTGTCTTCAAGATTTTTCCTTTAGCATTGACCTTGGACAGTCTGGTGACTATATGTCTTGGTGATGTTTGTTTTGTATAGTATCTCATAGGTGTTCTCTGGATTTCTTGGGAAATTTTCTTTAATTAATTTCTCAAATATGTTGTCCAAAGTATTTTCTTTTTCTCCACTTCTCTCAGGAATTGCAATAATTTATAAGTTTGGTCACTTTATTTACATAATTCCATATTTCTCAAAGACTGTTCATTTTAACAATTCTTTTTCTCTTTATTTTTGTCTGATGGGGTTAGTTTGAAAGACTGGTTTTTAAGCTCTGAAAATGTTTTCTTTTGCTTGGTTCAGTCTATTGATGAAATTTTCAATTGTATTTTGAAATTCCTTAAGTGAGTTTCTAATTCTAGAATTCTAATTCTAGAATTAGAAACTCACTTAAGGAATTTCAAAATACAATTTCTAGAATTAGGTTAATGATTAATTTCTTTTAAAGATGTTTATCTTTTCTTTCATTTCCCGGATTGCTTTAGGAAGTTTCTTTGTGTCGATTTTTCAACCTTGTCTTGGATCTCATTGAGCTTGCTTGCAATTCATGCTTTGAATTCTTTATCTGTCATAACTGAGTTTCCATTTTAGTTAGCGGCCATTGCAGAGAGTTAGTGTGATTCTTTGGTGGCATTACTACATTCAGATTGTTCTTGGTGCTAGAATTATTGCGCTCATCCCTTCTCATCTGGAAATGCTGGCACTTCTGATTTTTGTAATTAATTTCATGCAGGTAGGATGCTTTTCTTTTTCTTTCCACATATATTTTTGTTCTTTCTCTTTTTCTCTTTCTCTTTCCCTTTTTCTTTACCTTTTCCCTCCCTTCCTAGGGGGTGTGACTGTAGAGAATGCTGGACAGGGTCTTTTGGCTTTACTTCTGCGGCCCTGTGCACTTTTGTTGGTAGTTTTATGTTGGACTGTGCAGTTTGACCTACATGCCAGTAGATGGCGCAAATGAGTAAGAGCTGGCTGTGGCCAGTGTGCCTGGGTGTATATTTGATCCTTGTTCACTGGCAGAAACTATTGCCTTAGACAACAGGCTAATTCATGGAGTGCATAGTGGTTTGAGCTCCTTCCTCAGCCCCAAGATGGGCAGGGCTAGACTGGGCAGATTTGCCTGCATTTCCCCTAATGGCAAACACAAGCACCAGCACCAAGGGAGAATCCAGTGGGTGGTCACCAAATGCCCAGATGTGTGCCTAGGCATGGAGCTCGGAAACCTCCTCAGCCTCAAGTTCTCTGCAAGGGGATAGAGTGAGGGGTGGAGGCAGGGTGGCAGCCTAAACTGAATGCTCCAGATGCCCAAAGATCTGCCTTGTGTGGAGCAGAGAATGCCTCCCTGTACCATGATCTCTATACAGGAAAAGTAGATCTGGAGATCGGCTTGGGCGTGAAGTGGAGAGGGCCCCCTTGCACAGGATCTCTGCATAGGAAGGGTGGGCAACTCAGGCTGCTAGTCTGTGTGAGTGCTCCAAAGGCCTGAAGATCTGCCTACTGCCTACGTGTGGAGCAAAGAGAGTCCCACTGCACCACGATCTATGTCCATAAAGGGCAGGGTGGCTCAGGCTGCTGGACCAGGTAAGCAGATGCTCCAAATGCCTGGAGTTCTGCCTAGGGGTGGAGTGGAAAGGGCCCTACTGCATCATGATCTCAGGGAACAGGCTGAGGCACTTAGCAGTGACACATGCAGACTGGTTCCAGGTTGCCAGCCTGGCCTTGGCTGCACATCTCATTGTCTAGGAGAAAGTGCAGCTGTAGGAGCTCTTCTCCTGCCCCAGGCTTACAATGGGGGAGAGGACAATTCTAGCCCTACTGCTGAGGCACTTTTCACAGTTCCGGCTGTGTAGGCCCCTACCCTGCTCCAGAGAAGGCACTGCAAACTCTGGCCTGAGACTAAAATGCCTTTGTGGCTACTCTGCCAGGTTACTACAGAGCGACTGACTTTGTATGCATTTGGATTAAAAATGGCATTTTGCTCTTGGTCCTTGGTCTGCGAAAACATCTACAGCTTTTCCCAGTGTCTTTCCCTCACTGCATCTTCAAGCCTTTCCCTAAGTTAGCTCCAGGGCTTGGAAGAAACAAAGTACTCTCCCTCAGCCTGGGTTGCTTGGACCCCCAGTGGAAAGGTCAGTCACAGAGGGAGACTCTGCCTCTTTTATGTACTGAGGCTTCACTAACTCTTATCAGCCAGATGCTGCATGGAGAAGCTTTTTGTCTGTATTCTCCTCCCTTGGATCTGACGTGTCTATAGTGATTCTGGTGGATTTCCATTTTCTTTCTTGAACTAAAGCTCACAGAGTTTATCTTTATGCACTATTTTGCAATTTCCAAGTGGCTGAGGCATGCTGAAAGCCTCTCACATAGGCAGATTTCCAGCATCTGGATGAGAGAATCCACCATCTTGGAAATATTTTTAAATAATTTCTGACATTTATGAAGCTTATATTTGTTACTAGTGTCAACATGTTAATTTTATTTTTATTTTTTACCTCTCTGTCTTTTAAAATAATAAAACAGCAAGGCCAAAATGTAACAAACACCAGCAGCCACAAAATTACACAAACATTGTTACATAAAGATGTTGCTGTTACTGCCAGAACCAAACATCTGGTTGTTAAGGACACTTACCACATGATGGGTTAGCATGTTAATTCATCGGCCAGGGGAACAAAGTCCATATTTGGCACATGAAAAGTGATTTATGGATTTTAGTGTATAATTTGCAAGGTGAAATGAACGGGGGTTCGTTGGAGCCTGCATTTTTAGTCTCTGTATCTTCATTTGCCGCTCTGACATCTGCACAGACATGTCCTCAAGAGCACCTCATTCCTCCCAGCCTCCCTTCAGCTCAGGTGGAGACACCACTGTCTTCCCTAGTTATTCAAAAAAGAAACCTGAAATTATCTCTGACATTGCCTCTTTTCTCACACCTTGCAGATTTTATACCCTATGTCATTGAAACTGGCTTGCCCTCTCCATTCTTGTTACTACTAGCCAAGTTCAGCCTTGTGTCATTTTTCAGCTGTCTATTGAGTTATAGAGCCATCTTGCTAATCTTCCTTCCTTTATCCATATTCTATAACAGGGATCTGCAAACCTTTTCTGTAGTGGGTCAGATAGCAAATATTATAGCCTTCACAGGCCGTATGGTTTCTGTTCTAACTACCCAACTCTGATAGCAACCATTGACACCATGTAAATGGACAAATATTGTCTGTGTTTCAATAAAACTTTATTTATGGGCACCAATATTTGAATTTCATATAATTTTCATGTGCCACAAAATATAATTTTTCTTTTCATTTTTAAAAGCCATTTTAAAATGTAAAGAACATTCTTAGCCCATAGGGACATACTAAAGTCTTGCAGGCTGTAGGCTTGCTCTACCTGGTTATCAGAATTAGCTAAGTAAAATCTAAGTCTGAACATTTTCATTTGAATGCTCAAACCCATCAAATGTTTGCCAACAGGGGCTGAAAGAATAAGGCTCCTCTTACTTAAAATGGTTTATTGATTCCCTCATGATCACAGTTCCAGCATCATAGCTTGCCAATTTATAGCTTGCACTGCATTCTTCAGAATACTGACCTCCTTGCAGTATCCTGCCTACACTGAGATACTTCTTTTTGAGGCCTTGGCCTCCCTTTCCGGAGTGTCTCCCATTTACATTTCTTTTTCCCTCCCTCCGTTCTTTTCCTTTCTTTTTAAATATTGTATTAGAATTGTGGGTTTGTTTGCTATGCTAAGAGGTTTTCTTAGTGAGACGTGGTTTACCACGTCTCACTCTATACTGTGTTCCTATCATTTCACTTCCTGCCCAGGGCCCTGCTAAAGTAGACACTTCATAAATATTTGCTGAATGCATGTATACGTGCATGCATGCATGAATGAATGGACAAATGAATAAATGGAATGGAATAGTTAAATGAGCCAATTTTGCTATTTTGCTAACAACCCTGACCAAGCTGTTGGTGAGTTCACAGGTTGAAACCAGTACAGGCAGTTCTTAACATAGGAATGGGTTGAGTTCCAAAAGTTTGTTTGTAAATTGGTTGTTCATAACTTGGAACATATTTTCCCATATAAATGATGTTATAAATTACGTTTAACTATTCAGCTTAGTCCACAAAAATATTATCTGAGGTATCATGTCACTGAAATAAAATTAGAAAATAATAACTGAGGTGTCACCTTTTAAATTTCATTAAAATATTTTGAGCCCACATATCATCTCAAGAAACTCTGAAAGACATTTTCTGGCACTTTGTAACATTGTAAATGAAACAAAAATGAATGCTAGTAAAGGCTTAGTGTGGGTAAAGCAGGGAGACAAAGAGATTCTGAAAATTTTATGGGAAACTGAGTGTTTTCAAGAGCATCAATCCTTTACTCTTTTTTGCTCTGCCTCAGAAATTATGGCGCTCTTTGCCACGCTCAATGTTTACCACAAGAACGTCTTTTGAGATCATTGTAAAGATTACGGCCCTTTTTCGAGACTCACATGTAAAGATGTATAGACACATTTTAGAGACTCCTCCAAAAAAACTCTTCTTAACCACTCACTTCTAACCTCCTTTAGCAAAAATTTTAAAAATCTAATTTGTTTCTCTTGCTTTAGAAATATTCATTAATATTTAATATTAATTTTCTTTTTCTCTTTCTCTTCATTTTCCTTTCTGATTCATCAACATCTTTCGTATGGTCTTCTATTTCCTTGGACCTTGGTAGAGGAACAGGTAAGTACCAGTGGGGCCAATGATTAAACCACTTTCCTTAATTCACTTTCATTTGCTAATTGACTTCTTTGTTAAATCTTCCCTTTATTTAACACATATTTATTAAAATGCTTTATAGATGTAGGCCAGGCTCTGTATCAGTTAGGGAAAAGGGTTTGGAAAAACAAAAAGGAAGTTTATAGGAACAAATGGAAGTTTGAAGAGAAAGAACGAGACCTGGTGTTCAGACACCATGAAGATCTAGGTCTTTCTTGGTAATAGGACATGCTCATTGTAAAAAATCCTAAAATTACAGAAATGTTTAATGCAGACAAGTAAATTTCATCTTAAACTCTCCTCTTGTAGATGAGAAATTTATGTCCAGATTTTATTTCATGCATATATGGACATTATTATGCATTAATTATGATTTTTATGAAACTGGAATCTTTCCTTATTTCATCAAGTCTAGAATGCTCAGTTGAAGATACACCATTATTTTGTGTATCACTAAGAAAGAAGAAAACTCTGCCCATTTAGCTTTGACACACTGTGCCAGATATATATTCTGATTGTCCTTCCATATCCCTTCTCCACCTTGCTCTCTTCCCTGAAAGACTGTTTTGTGTGGACCATATCATTGGGCTCCCTTGCCCTCCAACTTCTAGTTGGGTCTGGCCAATGGGGAACTCTTGGAAGAGGTCAGAGGAAAGGAAAAGAGTGAGGGAGGGCAATTCATTTTTATTCCTTTGTTCCTGACTCATGCCTTGTGCTGAACATGGTCCTAGCTAGAACGCTTTCTTCTCAAGGTGGCAGACAGTTATCCATATGACTGACTCTCTTCCTTTTCAAACTGGCCATTACCTTTACTAAGCCTTCCCTTATTAAACCTTCCTTAAAACGTTGTGATTTGAGTGTGCCATCTGCTTCCTTATAGGACACTTATGGATACATAAACCATGAACTCCAAGGCACATCCTAATTTCCAGGATATTAAACTACAAAGCTCTTAGAATTGTTGATATTCTATAACTTTTTCCCCTACAAAAAAGTATATATTAGTATGTCAAATCAAAAACCTGTGTGTGAATATTCTTGGCAGCATTATTTATAATAGCCCAAAATCAAAACAACCCAAATGTCCATCAGCTGGTGAATGGATAAACAAAATGTGGTATAGCCATATAATGGGATACTATTCAGCAACAAAAAATAATGAATTCTAAAACATCACAGACAAACTTCAAAAGCATTATGCTAAGTGAAAGAAACCAGGCGCAAAAGACCACATATTGTGATTTGCATTTTTCATTGGTACAAATGTTCAAAAGCGAACTTGATAGGGATGGAAAGTTGATAAGTTGTCACCTAGGGTTGGAGATGGGAACAGGGATTAACTATATAGAGGTACCATGGATCCTATTGGGATGATGGCAATGGTCTAATCTTAGATTATAATGATAGTTACACGACTTGATAAGTTTACTAATAATCAAAGGCGAATTTTATGGTGTGTAAACTGTACCTCAATAAAGTTGTTTTTGAAAAAGTACACGTTGACTCTCTTTTTATGTCAGCAACTGTGGCTCTAATGTAACCCATATGTTTAATGCTTTTGTGTATAATTCATTGGCTTTTTTTTTTTTTTTTGCTATGTAATGTTGATGGATGTACAACCTCAGTTCCTTGTCACTCCTTCCTCCACCCCACAATAATCCACTTACATGAAAGCACTAAATATGCTATAGACTTTATCAAATGTTGTACAGGGGAGAGTTAGTATCCACACAGATAAATCTGCTGTTCAGTTCTCCCTAGATTGCTCCTCCAACCAGCAGTTCCCCCATAGGAACTCTTTGTCTATATGAAATGCCAGCTTGGGTTGGGTGCTCTTTTCTCCTGTCTCTCTTTTAAGCAAACACATCGATCATGCTTATCGCAGACCAGTTCTACCTGTGTCTCTCAGTCCCAGATGCTACTGGCTCCTGAGTCTCAGATGCCCACCCAGAAGACTTATCCAAGCAGTTGCCCAGCAAAAGCAAGTCTCTCTCTCTTGAGTGGGGGTATTCTAATACAGCTGTTAGGAAAATAGAGATTATATTATTATATTCATTATTTATTGCTGCATGATATTTTCTTATATAGATAAAATAAGCTTTTAATCAAGTTTTCTCCTTAACTACATCCTTGTGCAGTCACATATCTTCATGCAAGGACACCGGGGTGCCCTATTGTTGAATTTAGGTTAGATTTAGTGTTTATCCACAACTGTGCTTAAGCCATGCCCTCCACATTGCCAAGGATAATCAAGAGTTGGCTGTAATCGCTTATACCCTTGATTTTGGAATGTGTGATTAATTATATGTAAATATTATTTCCTGTTAATTGGTGTTTTCAGTATAAATGGCCTAAGTTAAAATTTTTTTCCAGTGTTTGTTTCTTTTATAACCATAAGGTCACTTTTCATGTTCCTCATTGATTTCCTATGGAAATAAAAATGAAAGGCATTGAAATTTGTCACATGAATTTAAATTGCAAGTACAGCTAATTTAACTATTTAATTAAAGTGCCTACTATGCTAGACAGCAGCAGTATATTAGAAGGATCACTTATAGTTCTCTGCCCTTAAGGATCTGATTAATAGAAAGTCAGACATGTAAACAACTTTCATGTGAAAGATTCAAATAAACAGTCAGAATCATGACCAGACAGTAAGAAATAGAAGGAACTCTTTTTTTTTTTTTGAGACAGTCTTGCTCCTTTGCCAGGTGCCAGGCTGGAGTGCAGTGGTGCAGTCCTTGACTCGCTGCAACCTCCGCCTCCCGGGTTCAAGCCATTCTCTTGCCTCAGCTTCCCAAGTAGCTGGGACTACAGGAGCGCGCCGCCACACCCAGCTAATTTTTTTGTATTTTTAGTAGAGATGGGGTTTCACCATGTTGGCCAGGATGGTTTCGATCTCTTGACCTCGTGATCCGCCCGCCTCGGCCTCCCAAAGTGCTGGGATTACAGGCATGAGCCATAGAAGGAACTCTTGAACCAGTTGTCATGTAAATCTAGTCTAGTTGAAAGTAATTTAGGAAGTAGTATTATTTTTAAAATTTTTGTAAGAGGTAACTAACATATTAAGAAGTTTAAGCGGAAAGAGAACTTAAAAGTAAATATAATCAGTGCCCTTGGTTTACAAATGGAGAAACAGAGGTCTTGAATCGAAGCGGGACTTTATAGGGTCACACAGCTTGGAGTCAAGGAACTAGGGCTCAGAAAAAAATTCATAGACTTTCAGGATCGCTACTTCCTCCAGTAGGTTGTGCTGGACTATGCAAATGAAGCTGGATTAAGTTAATGAAAATGAGGCGAACTGAATTAAAGAAAAAGGCATGGAGTCTTTGCTTAGGATATCTATTATATGAGTAACGAATGTCATGGAAACGTTTGGGTGTAGGAATGTGGGTTCCTTTCAGAACTCTTGAGCTTATGGCTAATGTTGCTTTCATAAAACCATGGACTCCTATGGCTGAAGTGACCCTAACAGTCACTGAATTTCTCCTTAAAGGTCTATGTTGAATTCAAATTTTTGTTTCTATGATATCTACCTCCTCGTTTCAGCTTCTTTCTCAGAAGTAACATGAAAGTCACGTACTGTTCTTTCCTTGTGGCATTGTCTTAACAACCCAAGCATAGCTGTCTTTTCAAGCCTCTTCAGGCCAAGGAGCACCACAGGAAATGACTTCCAGGCAGCACATGGGCCTCACCACTGTTTGTTTCAACCACCTTCCACTGTGACTGAGAAAGAGGGGTTAGAGCATGAGTGGTGGGGTGCCATTTACTAGCTTTTGTATGTCCTTTGGCAAGTTCCATGTATTTCTGCTCCTCAATCCCCCTGTTAGTAAACTAGGAGTTGTGGGGAGAATCAGAGAGGGTGATATATGCAGAGCACTCAGATGCTTTTATACATGGTAGGTGTTCAATAAATGGTAGCAGTTGTCATCACCCTTGAGTGATCCTGGTCATCATTACTATTTCTTTTTCAAGACATTAGTGGTGGCTAGACTCCAAGATAGTCCCCAGTGATCACATATATTATCTTGTGTTTTATTCCTTTATTGGGAGAACCATGACTCATGGAGACCTTGCCCATATAAAGGAGGAAGATGAAGAGTGAGCTCTTTTAGACTGAATCTCTTTCCCTGTGAGCACTCTCCAAGATGTCTGTGGTGATACCCCTAACTCCCCATGTCTTATCATCATCTTTTCTCATGTTTTAATCTATTTTTCAATTCAACCTCTGCCCTGTACTGTCACTGATGGTAAAATATCCCCAACAGTGTGGGGAACGTTCAGGTTTTCTGTACCTAGTGTCCCATAATTTATCACCTTACCTGGTTAAGAGTGAGGGAAAATCAGATATTTCTCAAAGCCGTGTAGGTAATTTAAGACTGTTGAAGAAGTATGGACTATAGAGTGATGAGGACTGTGGCAGAACTGAAGAATACATGCCCTAATATGAAGGAATTCACATTCCAAAAAATTTTTAACACACTGCTGCTCAGTTAAACTATTTGTCTATAGAATTCCGCCAGATGGCACCAATTTGAAAACTCAGACCAAAATGAACAATAATATTAACAAACCCCAAAGCACAAAAGGGTCCTTACAGGAACGTTTTTATTCTCTGCTTGTCTTCGCATTGGCACATCATAGCTCACCACAGATATACTTAAAGAATGGACGCATTTGCCTCTTCAGAAAGCTATACTTGCTTTATCAGATATCTGTTGTTGCTTAACATCCACACCAAAACTTTGTGGCCAATACATGATTATTATTTCTTGCAATTCTGTGGCTTGGCTGAGTGCTTCTTAAGGTCTGGGCTAACTCAGTTGGGGCTGGGTGGCATAGGATAGCTTCATATTTCTGGGCCCTTAGCTTGAATAATTGGAACAGGGTCTGTCTCTATGTGACCACTCTGTCTCAAGGATGCTAGCCTTCTTTACCTGATGATCACAGGACTCCCAGCAGCAATAAGCTCTAATGGTCAAGCACTTTTCAAGTCCTTTCCTCTCCATCATTGGCCAAAGCAAGACTCATGGCAAAGTATAGCTTCAAAGAATACACAGATAGGTGCCACCTCTCAATGGGAGGAATAGCAAAGTCACTTGGATGTGCATGGGAGACTGTACAGTACTTTTAGCTTCTATAGAGAAAGAGGGCTGTGCTTGGCAGGAAAATTTCCAAATATAGGAAGGAAATTATGATGATGGTCAAGCAAGAAGGACAAATGTCCATTATAGTGCCTTTGGGTCTCACCCCTCTGTGTAAGCCAGCATGGCATTAGCAGCCTAGATGCCACAGAGCACAGTCATGTTGCAGTACCTGACTGTTATTAGCATGGAAGCAGAGCTCAGAGAGATCAGGAGGAGTAGGCAAGGGAGCCATGTGGCTGGAGTGGGTCTGAGGATGGTGCCTGTGAACCGTGGAAGACCAAAAATAAAAAGCATGTCTGCATGGGGTGAGTGCTGTCCATGGTCAGCCCCAGTGTCCAGGAGACAGGTGGGGCCTGGCCAACACATGTGGATCTTTAAAGGAGCATCTCTGAATGATGCTTGCGGAGAGGAGCTATGCCTGAAGCCCTTCTCATTACCATCAGGCAAAAGCATCCTGAGGAGCTGGCTGGTTGCCAGCCATCTGCTTATCTTACAGTAGGAATGATATGCCTGTGCCTGGAAGCTTCACTCAGCTCATCTTACCTGTCTGAGGCGGACATCCTACTTAAGCATCCAAGGGCACTTGTTATCCCCTGGTTCCCCACCACCAAATCAGAGTGACTTTCAGGATGCCCAGGGAGATGGTGGCAGTCATTGAGCAAAAGGGACCTGTGCTTGGGTGAGTCAGAACAAAACCAGTTTGAGATTTTATTCACTGGTATTTTGCCCTCTGCTACCCCACCACCCCTCAGTTTGGGATGGTGGTGAACTTATCTTTAGGTTGTGACTGTCCAATTTATAATTCTTACATAGGTAAAATAGAAAATCAATGCATAAGAATTGGGAGTTTGGCTTGCATATAAGATGGAAGGATTTTATGCTTCCTCCTGTTAAAATCGACTGTTCTGTGATGGAGCAGGAAGGACAGAATCCTCAGATTAAAATTGGAAAGAGAAAGTTTCCAGAAACTAAATACTTCTGATGATAGGCCTGATATTTGGTGAGTGCCAACTATGTTCAATACTGGGCAGTATGTCACATAAAGTATTTCATTTGATCCCAAAGTAACCATAAATTAAGTGGGGGCATCCTTGTTGATGAGGAAACAGAGGCCCAGAGCAGCTAAACAGCCCAAGCAAGCCCGCTGAGCTAGGAAGAGGCAGAGGCTTTGTTCTTTCTGTTGTGGCATATTTCCTCCTGCAGCTAAATTGGTGAGTGGGGTTGGAAAAATGTGAATGGGGTAGGATTATTGCTGTCCTAGGACCAGAGTAGCTTTGGAGATCATGCCGGTAGGAAACTCTGTCCCATACTCTTTGTTCCCAAGTTTCTGCAGTCCCCATACTTTCCTTGTGCATCGCCCCCCTCTAACTCTCATCCTGTTCTCTGTCCCAGAATCTCTGTCACTGCCTCTCACTGACTCTCTCCAGTTCAGCTTTGACATAGGCAATCATTGATAACTTAGAGGTGGCAGCATCTCTAAATCAGGTATCTGTCAAATGGCATAAACAATGTGTGGCAGATCCAAGAACGTGATGCAGGCTCATGGAGAATGTCAAGTTTGAATTTCAAGCCTACCTTTTCATAAAAGTGCTGTTATATGGCTAGAAATTATTATTAGTAGTATTATTTGAGATGGAAATCTCACTTTGTCACCTAGGCTGGAGTGCAGTGGCATGATCTTGGTTCACTGCAGTCTCTGCCTCCCAGGTTTCAGTGATTCTCCTGCCTCAGCCTCCTGGTTAGCTGGGATTACAGGCATGCACCACCACACTCAGCGAATTTTTGAATTTTTAGTAGAGATGGGGTTTCACCATGTTGGCCAGGCTGATCTCGAACTCCTGACCTCAGGTGATATGCTCACCTCAGCCTCCCAAAGTGCTACGATTACAGGCATGAGCCACCATGCCTGGCCTAGAAATTAACTTTTAAATGATGATCTTGAAAGGCTTATATTTCTTCTCTCTACGGGAGATTGTGTCCTGAGTTAAAAACTAGGGAGACTTAATAAAAGGGTTTCCAAATAATGTATCATCTAAACGGAGCTCTTTTGAGGGTTAAAGCGATGCTATCATTAATACCCCAGTACTATCCCAAACAAGCAGGGATGTATAGTTACCTACATAAGGGAGTCTTAGAAGATCTTTGAAAGCTGGGGATTACTCATACATGTTTTGTAATTTGACTGAAAGTTGTTTTAGACGGTGTCTCAATAATTTTAAAGAAAATGCGTGCATGTCTCCAGGACAAACCTTGACAAAGGGAAAGAAGAGTAACTTCTTGGCTTGCTCGTTATTAATAGCCCCCTTGCTCTCAAATTGCCAGTAAGTTTCTCTTGTTTGGTTCACACATTTGGATTCAGTCTTTCCTGCTGAACATTTGCAGACTATCCAAACATAAGCATCTTTAATGAAGCAGTAAGATACTGAGGCGAAACAATGTCCAAGGTGTGAATTATTGCACCATCCAAAACTCAGGCTGAAGTGTGACTTTTTGTGATTGCAGAATGGCTGTTTGCCAAGTTGTATAACAAAAGCTCTGGTAATTGTAGCTCTAAATAATTCATATTATCTTTAAACTATCTATTTTTAAGTTAGCAGAAACTATAAAATAAACCCCAAATAGTAAAACCTCTTCTTCAAATTCTTAAATTTATTAATATTTAAATAACTAATGTTGATGCTAGATACTCTCAAAGACGTTTGTTTCTTAGTGATTTTTTTGTGAAATTATTATTAGTGAATAATGGGTGTGGGGTAGGTAACTGAAAATATCTTTAGTGAAAACTGATCAACCTAAATACATCAGGAAAAATTCTATACACTCTAAAATGGCATAGTCATTTTGAATTTCTGTAGAAAATTTGGGATCGTATTTTCCTGTGGAACTGTGGTTCCTATGATGGGGTGATATTTGCACTCACATGTTCGGACTACCTAAGGCATATGTAGGCCAAGCCCTAGGCAAAACCATCAATCAGGCAAAACTCAGCAAAGCTTGATAGCTATTTATTTGTATTGAGCAGCAGTCTAGACACTGGATGCTCCTTGCTGCAGATTTTTCTGGTATCTTTTCTCGCTTCCCCTCCTTCTCTTTCATTCCCGTGACAGTCACATCTCTACTCAACCTAAAAGCCGTTAATAAGTGATAATAGGTCACAGTATCTCCTACTGAGCCTCTTCCACCCTCGTTTGCAGGATATCTTATAGAAAAGTGACCTAGAAGAGTAAGTAGGTATCTCAGGCACTGTGGCAGAGTAAATTGTGGGGGCAGAAATTTTTGGAGCAGAGCGGTTTTACTCAGCAACTCTAAGATCTCCCTGTGTAAATGCCTAGTCCACATACCCATCCTGCATTATGCAACTGACCAGACTCATTCTAGTTCACTTGGAAATAGGAACATATCTTTAAGAATAAGAAACAGTCCTATGAAAAGATGTTCTGAAATGTGGGACTTTTGAGAAAGGACATAATAATTGCTAGCTTCTCTACATAAATCACTGTATTTCCCTGAAGGTAGTGATAATCAATGTGCTTTGACACTCAGTTTCAGCTGGAAGAATCAAGGAAGAAATATTTCACGTGGATTCACCTCATCCAGGACCCACGCTATAATGGGAGTTAGTGAATTCTGAATAATGGTTGATGCGTCTGCTGGAAACATTCAGCACTGTGAATACTGTCTTTCTGTCACATAGCTTATTCAGTACTGCTTTCTTTGTTGGCGCCAACTGCACTTTCAGAAAGAAAAAAAAATACCTTCAAACCCACCAGGAATACTTTCCATATGAAGATTTCTTACTATGTTTCTTGGATGCTGGCTTTCCCAAGTCATCCAATCTTAGTGTAATTTCTAAGGTTTCTTTTTACACCCTGGGAAAGGTTGGTTTCATAGAAGCTAAAATAGATCTTAGAAATCAAGAAGCTCAGTAGCATTTCATTTTATTAATTAGAACTCTAGGGTTCCTCTGTGGTGTCTTGGAAACTATGGGAGGAGTTGAGTGGATGAGGGGAAGGTGGGGTACCTTGCTTCAGCTCCAGCACCTTCACCTGTATCTGTTTCAGACAGTGGGCTGTGTAAAATTTCAATTGACCATGTCAACCAAAATTTGAAAATTCTGATCCAGAAGTGATTAGCCCCAAGTGTTCCAACTAGTTAATGGCAAGGTCTAGGTCTCCTGATTCTGTAGACTCCCTGTTTTGTTATATTGGTGCACCTTACAAAAAGATAATTCAAGGTCATATGTTGCCAACCAGTAGATAAATGGGCAGAGTCATGAAGAGACCACTCATAAAGGGGAAATAATCCTTTGGAGAAAATTGAACTCAGGAATATAAATTAAAGCAAGGGTAATTTTGTTTTTGCTCATTATATTGACAAGATAACACTCAGTGGGAAAGCAGCACACCTTGAGACTAGGGTTCCCAAACATTGGTAATGATGGTATAAATTTGAAGGGATACCCATACTGTCAGAGGTTAAATATATTGATGTTGCTCCAACACATAACCCAATAGCCCCATTTCTACAAATTGATCTTTGAAAAGCCATTTGAAGTATGATAAAAGAGTCTGGGCGCAGTGGCCCATGCCTGTAATCCCAATACTTTGGGAGGCTGAGGCAGGTGGATCGATCACCTGAGGTCAGGAGTTTGAGACCCGCCTGGCCAATGTATCTGTACTAAAAATGCAAAAATTAGCTGGATGTGGTGGCAGGTGCCTATAATCTCACCTACTCAGGAGGTTGAGTCAGGAAAATCGCTTGATGAACCTGGGAGGCAGAGGTTGCAGTGAGCTGATATGGTGCCATTGCACTGCAGCCTAGATGACAAGAACAAAACATTGTCTTAATAAAAAAAGAAAAAAGAAAAAGAAATAAGGCAAAAGAAATGTGTATAGAGATGTTCTTTGCAGTATTTTTTCTTAAAACAGTGAAAAAGATCCCTCCTACCCTAAAAGCATAATAGTAAAGAAATAGTTAAGTAAACTTAATGCTGTATGGTAAAATGCTAAAATTAAGTCAACAAATAGTTTTCAAGAAGTGTTAAAATAATTTTAATGTACAATTAAATGAACAGCACTTCATGCAAAATTGCCTATAAAATATAAGCTGAGCTTTTCCAAACACATATAGATGGAGAGGACAGACTTGAGAAAGAGCCTAAAATGTTATGATTATCCCTGGGTAGTTGTATTATAAATTGTTGTTAATTCTTCTTTGACTTTAAAAATATTTTCCCATTTTTTTTTACATGTGTGTTACTTTTGTAGGAGAGGGAGAAATGATTTTTTTTTTTATTACTGACAAGTCCACTGAAAGTGCCACCAGATCTTGGTTCTGGGTTATTTTCCAGTAGAATCCAGGATTGAGGAGGTGGCCAGAGCTTGCCTTTCACCGAACGGTTTTGGTTCTGTGAACAGAAGAGATTTTTCTTGTGTCATTTGGCACACTCACAGGTCTCTGTGTGCAGGGTTGGAGCTCAGTTAGGGCTCAACAACATAAAGACACTTTTGTTAGCTCAGAAAAAGGAGAAGCCCTGGATTTCAATTCTAGCTACATCATCCCCTATCTATGGGTCTTTGACCAGACTGGGAAACCTTTAGCCTCAGTTTTTTGTCTGTCAAATGAGGTTGATGATACTTCCTTTATGGGGTTACTGAACCAAAAAAAGACAGGTAATATGCCTAACAGTGCATGAGTTGATGTAAAAGAAATATTCAATCCCTCTTCGTTACATTGCTTCACTTCCCCTGGGCCTTCTCCCAGCATTATGGTAGTTATATATGGCGGAAAGCACTTGGACTTTGAAAATTTATTTCTTATCCAGTGCAGTGGGGACTTGTGTAGAATCAGAAGTACAGTCCCAGATGGATAGATCATTCCAGCCTTGCCAAGAGAGTAACAAATGGCAATTTCTGATTTTCAGAGGCTGTGGGTCATCATGGTTAAGAACCTTGTGTGTGTTTATGTGTGTGTCTCAGAGGATATATAAAAGTTACAGTTATTTGTCTTCAGTAGCTGGAGGTCCAGCTTTTTATTATGTATTCATGACTAGAAGAAGGCTTAGCATGGGACAAGTTCCAGAACTGTGGAGAAGGAGACATTTCTTTTCAGACCTCTTTCTCTGCTTCCATTCACCCAGTGCCCAGTTCCCTAAAGCTCTCAGTCTCCCTTCTTTTTCCTTTCAGAAAACTGCTGTCACATCCTTCATTCTGACAAAGTAACATTTCCAACAGATTTTGATGCTACCTTTCTTCAGTGCCTTTGCTTTTAATAAAGAAACTTGGGGTCAAGAGTGTGAGGTTCTAATGGAGGAATTCTCAGGTCCAGTTAGCAAGGGAGAATTTTGGATGCAGAGAGACCATCCAGAAAGTCCTAGAAAGAACTACTGAGGAAACTTTCTGCTTGAACTGTCTGCTCTTTAAAAGAAGGAAGGAGTGGTGAGCTCAGAAAACCATGTGCTTGAGGAGGGCCTGGCCCTGTCAATCAAGTGCACTCTGATGCCTTCCCTTTACACACTTGACCTATTTCTGAGCCATGTCACTACTTCCAGTGTCTTCACTCCTATTTGGTGTGAAGATGGTCAGATCTAGATTCTTGCAGGCCTGTTGTTGGAAGAAACTAAAATTAAACCAGGTGAGATGCCAATGTATAAATAAAATGCAAATGAATCATTAAATAATTAAAAGTGGACTCAATGTGTACTGCCTCCTGGAATATAGCCCGAGAACCTGAATGTGAGATTGGCACATGTCTCCAAGATGAAGCAACTGCAGCACGGGATTTAAAAGCCAGTATTTCCAAAGGAACAATTAATTAAAAAGGGAGGTTAATTCACAGTTTACAGACTTAGCATCTGCTTGTTTAGCATATGCAATAAAAGGCGAAGTAGTGGTAGATTTGTAAAAATGTCAGTTAGATAATTGATTTTATATATATATATATATATATAGGAATCATTTTTTACATAATCCAAATCCTCTTTTTCTTTTGATGACCCTAAGATATCATTTTAGAACAGAATGTGGTATTTGTACCCTATGTATTTTATGATTTAGTTGAAAGAATTTATATTTTTTTTGTATGCCATATTTGTTACTGGATTTCTGGAACTTTTTAAAAAAAAATCAGTGAATTGGAAAATATCTATTTGTATATTTTCCTTGGCATGTCCAAGCAATATTTTTTAGCTGACGTTCACAGGTAATGTTTTAAGTAGGTATAATATATTAGACCTATTTACTTTGCTGATAACAAGGACTTAAATGCAGCTTACTGTAATAAGAAGAAATTCATGTTGTTGCTTTATCTTTTGCATACTTACAGTTACCTGTATTCTTTGGGGAAAAACTACTATATTAATTGATTTTTCTCCTAGAGTGATGTCTCTGCTGTAAAAGGTTTTTACGGTCTGACCTACTTAACTAGACTTTCCCAAAGAGGTCTAAATATACTGAAATATAAGAGTAAAAACTGAGATAGAAATGTGGAAATTATGTTGTTTTTTTTAACGAAACTTATTTATAGGAGTGTTTAGGTTATTTTTCTACATAGAAGTATGTGTGTGTGTGTGTGTGTGTGTGTGTGTGTGTGTGTGTGTGTGTGTGTGTTTTAACTGGATACTCAGACTAGGTTCATGTCTTCTTTAGCTAAGGGCCCAAGAACATAAATCATTTAAAGAAAAGATCTTCCAGTATTTTCCAGCGTTAAATTTTGGATATAGAACTTTTCAATAACATGTATTGCTTCAGAAAAATCTTACCCCTCAGGGATCACATCTTGTTTTAAAAATATATAATTCTTTAGCTGGGCATGGTGGCACATGCCTTTAGTTCCAGCTCCCTCCAGAGGTGTGAGATCATTTGGTCCCAGGAGGTTGAGGTTGAGGCTGCAGTTAGCCGTGGTTGTGCCACTACACTCTGGCATAGGTGACAGAGTGAGACCCTGTCTCAGCAAACAAATTTACACACACACACACACACACACACACACACACACAGTAATACACTTGCCTGTAATTAGAATGTGAACTTCTGAAATACTTGGTTGAAATTTACTTATGCCCCACCTTGTTCCAAGAATTTGAAGATATTTACAGAATGATAAGAAGACATACATGGCAAGGTTAATAAATAGGAAGAGTTAGGGACAAATTAGGGGATGAGAATAAGGGTGAAACAAATAGGAGAAAACACATTGCCACCTGAAGTTTGAGCATAATTCCTGAGATTGAGGGCATTAAAGTCTTAATGTAATATAAGCTTTTACTGGAATGTAGCCACTTAAAAGCTCTGCTTGTTTTTCCCACTTGTGTTCCTGTTTTGGCTAATTTTCTTTAGTGATATTGGTATGACACCACCACCTCTCACCCTTTGCCAGATTTAAAGATAAGGTAAAAATAAGCAATAGAAAGATTTAGAGGTGAGGTTACAAAGGGATAGCCCATGGGTAGAATGTGGCCCACAGCTATGTTTTGTTAAGTCCACATAGTGTTAAAAAAATAAATACAGAGACAACATTTAGAAAGGAGAGCATTTTAGAAAAAAAATCAGAATTTGGCTTTTCTCAGAAAATCGAAAGAGCAACCAACCATCTGGCCTGCTTCCTTACATGACAGCTTGATCTTTAGATGGAGCCTGTACTGTTTCCATCTGCCTGGCCTTGGAGAGCATTTTTGAGTATGGCCCCTGATTAAGACAGCCCTTGCTTGCAAAGAGCTTGCAATCTTTCTAACAGTATTGCATAGCATGAGTTTATTTCCTAATGATTCTATGATTTTTGCCTTCTTATAGACATTCCTCACCCTACTCTGTGGAGAGGACATGCAAAGCTCTTTTATACCATGATTCATTTCAGATGACACATCCTCATTTAATATTAATTCACTCACTGATTTATTTATAATTCATTCCAAAAATATTTATATCATATTTGCTATCAAAACCCAGGTCCAGATAACTGTCTATAGTTGATATTTTTGAAAGTGCTAAATACCCTATATAAAAGGGGACTTTAAAAATACTGTATGTTCAGATTTGGAATAATCTCAGATGTTGAGAATCAACTCTAGATTCCCACTTAATGTACCATACAGAACAAGGAGAAACTGCTTGCATGTGTCTTACTCAGTATGGGGACCTAGTGACAGTGGAGTGGACCATCCTATACCTGTTTTGGTGCCCTGCTTGCCCTTGGAAATGGAGTTGTAGGTAAGGGGCTACATATGCTGAAGGCTGGAGCTGAGCCACTACCCTGGAAAAGAAAGCTCACTGATAGTAAGAAAGACAGATGCAAATACAAGACTTTCCAAGTAAATAAGAAAATACATATTCATGTGGATTTATTCCAAGCCTGAATGTGATTCATTTTGGGGGCACATATTTTTTTCTCAGATCTTAGCATTTGGAGGCAGAGCTAAACTTCCTTTCTCATATACCCTTAAATACAAGAATGTGATATAAAAGAGGCATTTTACAAAAAAAGAAATATTTAGCAGTTATGTTAATTGTTGGAATTAAAAAAAAAATCTACCACCAAAAAACCCTTTGGTGATTGTCACCTCAAGTAAAATAAAATAAAATGAAAAGATATTCTGCCACTTTTCAACCTTTGGTTGTTGGTTTCCTTTTAAATGACTTGTTAAATGTATTCCTTAGCAGCCAGCCCTCTTCAGTCGTTTAATCATCAGCCAATTTGACATTTGAGTATTTGTTCTGCGTATGGTACTGTAGTTCCAAATTACACTCATTATAAATCTGCCATGTCTAACCATTGTAGACCAAGTTTTAAGCTTAATCTATATCAAAAGAAAAACAGTTCAAGCCATCTTAGATTCCTTCTATATGATTGCTTTTGTCATAAAATTTCATATCATGTGATGACTTATCAATCCGCTAAAGGTCACACTAAATGATGTAAGCAGTTCTCCCGTCAGATAGCTAAAGATGAATTCTTTAACGAAATCAACCAGCAAGAATCTTTTCTTATTCCAAATTTTGAAGTCTGCATCTGATTTTCAAATTAAGTGAATGAGATTTATTCCATCTGTGTTTCTTTCTTTCTTTCTTTCTTTTGACACTAAAAATGGAAGCCCAAAGACAGAGTTTAACATTTTTTTCAAGTTGGAGAACAGAATGTGATAGGTTAAATTTCAATCTAATCTCTCTCTAAGCAGTATCTATGGAGTCTTTCTTATTACTAGGCTTGGGTATAACACATTTCATTTTTGAAGGCTTAACTTCAGCTATTTCCTAGACTCTATGTTAGGGAATAAATGGAACCATTTTATCTTTATACTGTTATGGTGAATAGTGTACTCATATGTATGTGTATATTGCCATGACCATCCCTGCAAAATTGAATTGTAATAGCCCTTCAATGATGGAAACTGATAGTATTTCAGGAGTGAATGTCTGGTATTCTAAATATGACTTACAGGTGATACTCACCAAAGTGCATTCACCATATATGTGGGTGGCGATAAATCTTATCTTCTGATAGAGAAGTTTGATTGTTCTCATATGATTTCCTTTGTGTGATCTGCATGTGCTGAGTACCATGATACAGTTCTAAATGTATTCTTTCTTAATTAAATAGTTGTTAATTGAAATGAAATGACAAAATTTTCTACCTCCTGTGTTTCCTGCCTGTCTCTAGGTATGATCCTCAGTTATGAGAATTCATGAGAATTTCATGAACATTTTTTACTTACTATTTACAAAGGAAGCCTTTTGACTGTTCCTGCCTATGTGGATTTAGGTAGTTTTTAATAAAACATACATCCTGAACGTGTAGGAAAAGTCGGATGGTATATGGGTAACCTTTCGAAGTCTGAAAAATAGAGAAAGGAGTTCCACTATACATTTAGTCCTGATGGAGGCTTACTGTTTTAGGGTCAGAAGAGTGTGTTTGTTGACTGCACACATGCTTGATCATTGGCATGTTGTGTTGGGTATGTGCTTGGAGAACAAGATTGAACTATGCTCCCAGATGACTGTCTCAAAGACGTTCGAACACTGTACTTGGCATGTGGAACTGGAGATTTCCCATAGAGCTAGGAGGGTATTCTGACACCATGTCCCATGCCTTGGTTGCTGACTCATGTGTGGTTTTGGAAAATTGACTGGAACAGTGCAGATCTGTTGACCAGCCCGGCTTCACTCATCCTAGCCATCCATACCCATTTGCTTGGTCATTCTGGCAAGAGACTTCTTCTTCTAGCCTATTTCCATGCCTCTGTCCAAAGAGTGGCCCTTTCATAAATTTTTCTCTGATTTTGTTGTTAATTCCTATCTTTACTGCCTTTAAGAGTCCATTTCAAACTCGTAATTTCAAGAAAAGTTTCTTCAGATCACTTTAACTCATCCTGGACACTGATTTATTTTTTATCACTTCAGCCTTTGTGAAGGCAGTAAGCATGTCTTCCATTGTTGTTACTGTTTTCTCCATATGTTATAGGGCAATGACTATATCTGTGATTTACTGCTTACCACAGAATCAGAGACAGTTTGGGCTAGCCAGGTTTTAAACAATTCTTTGGCTTATCCTTTTTCATTTTAGATATGAGGATACTTGTGTCTAAGAGAAATTAAAGTGGCATTTGGTGAATATTTACTGATTGCTAATTATACTTCTATGCTTTATTACATTTTAAGCTTTATTTTGATATGATTTCAGAAAACAGAAAAAATTGCAAGAACAATACACCGAAGTCTCCTATATTTTTTACCAAGGTTTCCCAAATGTTAACTTTTCCACATTTGCTTCATCATCTCCTCCCTCTGTTTTTTCCTTAACCATTTAGAGTAAGTTACAGACTTGATGCCCTTTTACCCCTAAATATGTTAATGTGCAGTTTCTATAAACATGCACACTCTCTTACCCAAGTTATTCTCTTAACTACAGTAAAATTGTCAAAATCAGGAATCTAATACTGATACATACTATTACCTAATATACAGACCTTAGTGATTTCACCAATTTTCCCGGTGTCCTTTGTAGGAAAAGAAAATACTAGATCACAAGCACAGTGTCTAAAGCCACACAGCACATTCAGTGGTAGCTGTGAGACTGCCACCCAGAACTTCCAACTCATTCTCCTGAGTTCTTTCTGCCTCATTAAATTAAAATGACATCTGTAGACCTCACCTCTGGCAACACCATGGAGTTATCTGAAAGCCTTGGTAAACTTAGGTTGTTCAAACCAATGAGTAACTTCCAGAATCTGAGGCTAGTAACAATGATATTTTTTTAAAAGGTCAGTGATTACAAAGTAGAAATCTTGATGACTTTTCTCATGCAGTAGAGGTCTCATTTATGACATAAAAATTCAGAGAAGTACCACTTGATAGTTGGACAGCTGCAGAAAGCTTGACCAACAACTAACTAGGGTTACAGACTCCTAAAATGTAGAGATAGGACAATCAGTTTTCCCATTTTTCTCATTAAAGATGATGGTGATGATCTGTGACCCATGGGAAAAAATATCAAAATGCTACCTGAGACGAAGTTTGAAAAGCTCGTCGCTTATAAATTAAGTAACATACTTTTTCTGTGTTGCTACCATGATTTGCATAACCAAATTTTCTTGTTATCTAACAGTTACAGAATCTAGATTAAACAGATTGATGTTTTGACGATTAGGCCTAATGAGGGACCAAGGCTTCTGTTTATTTTTATGGAGTCTGTTGTTTAATTCACCATAGGCATCCCAATGTGGCCTCCAGCATTAAAGAGACCATGCTACAGCAGAATGTTCAGCTGAAAAAGTATTCGGCATTGTTCAAAGGTTCGGAGGACAATTACAACACTCATAAAACCAGAAAATCATACATAAATCATTTTTAAAGTAAAAATGTTGGCTTATTTCTCAGAATGTTTTTATTACTTAATAATATGAGTATCAGAGCCTTTGTTCAGCACATAATGTTCAGGATAATTTAGTAGACATGAACTAAAGAGCCTTTAAACAACTTGCTTTTCTCACAATTCAATTTCATTCTTTTATTCAAGCACAGTGACGTTCATTTAGTGACTTTGTTGTGGGAACATTTCTTTGCATATAATATACAGAACCATTCAGATGTAGTCTGTTTTGGATCATTATCCATTTCATTGGGCTTTCTTTTTTTTTTTTTGAGATGGAATTTCACTCATGTTGCCCAGGCTGGAGTGCAATGGCGCAATCTCGGCTCACCGCAACCTCCGCCTCCTGGGTTCAGGCAATTCTCCTGCCTCAGCCTCCTGAGTAGCTGGGATTACAGGCACGCACCACCATGCCCAGCTAATTTTTTGTATTTTTAGTAGAGACAGGGTTTCACCATGTTGACCAGGATGGTCACGATCTCTTGACCTCGTGATCCACCCGCCTCGGCCTCCCAAAGTCATTGGGCTTTCTTGGATGGAACAAATAGAGTCCAGTTTTCAGTCTGAAGTCAAAATTATCTGAAAGACATGACTTGTCTTATATGTATAATTAGAAAAAAAAAAGTCTTTTATTTTAAAATATACTTTAGACAGTGATTTACAACAGAGAGTGAATCTTTGGCAAGTGTGTGTGTGTTTGTGTGTGTGTGAGAGAGAGAGAAGAGAGAGAAGATAAGAAAGGCAACAACTGGTCTGATTTACTTGCTGAATTTTCAGTTGAGAGCCTTTGGTGTCAAGGAGGTGAAGAAAAGATTGCATTTAACCAAGCCACTTATGTTATCTCCACTTGGTGGTAGGAACAGACTCCAACTAAATCTTTAGGCCACGATGCTCCTCCTGTGGTTCCTTGCCTCCTTGTTTCTGGCCCTTAGAGTATGTCCTGGTTAGGGTCTTTGGAGATTCTGATCAGGCTTGGCCAGTGTACAGGAGTAACCAGACTGAAAGTGGCACCTTGAAACAAACACTGTGAAAGAAGAAACACGAAGAGGATCTGACAGCCATAGGTGCCGTGTAAACCAGTCAGTCCATCTGTTAGAAAATAAGTATTATTGTTGGATTTGCAGAAAAGTATATGAAAGGCAGCCTGTGCAGTGAAGGGAACACGAATGAGCTGTGGTATCAGGTAATCCCAAATTCAAATCTTGATGCCGCCACTTGTGCTAGCAACACGTACACCTTGAATAAGTTTTTTAATCTCTCTGATCCTCACTTTATGCACAAGGAAAATCTTACATTCACTCAGCAAGCATATATTGGGCACCTACTGTGTACCAGCACTCTGCCAGGCATGGAGAATGTATTGATGAGTGAGACACTGCCCTCTCTTCAAGTGGCTCAGAGGTTGCTAGACTCACAGAGTGTCAAGGCTTATGTGAGGATATGTGTGAAATTACTAGGCAGAATATCTGGCACATAGTAATGGCTTAATATATTTATTTTCCTTTCCTGTTTGTCCTCTGAGCCTTTCATGAACATGAGGAAATAAAAAAAAGAATTCCCAAGAATTTAGCAATTTCAGTCAATTACGTCCCACACGGTCTCTTAGCAGGAATTGTCAAAATTTGGAATGTAACCAATTAGATACATACTTCTATGGAATCTGTACTGGACTGAGTCAGCCAAACAGGAGCTGCTGTTCCAGCTTTGCTCTTGGGCGCTTTTCTTAACCACTTTGGACGTCATTTCTGTCAATGGCACAATGAGGGTTTGGGATTAATTAGGCATGATCTTTATCCTTTCGGATCCAAATGAATTGATTTTACTTCTGATTCTCTACTTGCAGCAGTGTTTTGTTCATTTGTCTGTCTTTCTGATATCCATCTTCTCCTGGCTCTCACAATCAAAGCTTTGTTGGAGTTGTTTGCTAACAGGAACACACATGGCTTTTGTTTTCAACCTTGATTTAGCTACTTTTATCCCCTTTCTTCCTCTCATCTCTGGTTTTGGGGCAAATGGAAGGGGAAAGAGGAGGAAGACTTGGCTATCTCTGTATCTTATAGTCTGCCCTCTTAATTACCCTTAGTTGATTCTTGGGTTCTCTGTTTCATGCTGGGAACACACGAGGCTGAAGACCCTCTGTTCCCTCATGTCTTCATCAGAGTAACTGCTTTCATTTGTAACAACGTAATCCTTAAGAGAAATTATAGAACAACGAAAATCATAAATGGTGCGAACTACAAGAGACTTCAATGGCCACTTGGGAAACCATAAAACTGAAATCCTGGAAGGAGAAGGAGCTTTCCAAAGTTGGGAGGTTGGTTAGTAATCAGGCCAGTGCTTGAACTTCTATCGTTAGTGTAGCTCTCCTTCACTCTGCCCTTTGCTTTAAGAACGGTTATTTTTGTGTTGTTTATTCTTCCCATGACCTCTTAAGTGATCAAATATCACATGCCCCTTTTTATTATAGTAAAGATTAGCTCGAGGCTCTCATCTGCCTTGTTCTGTGGTTTTCTCTTGTCCTTATGGCTTCTTGCCAGTGTCTCCTGGGCTGCAACTTTCCTTTCCACCCCTCAGTGTATCAAAGTGTATCCTGGGAAAGGATCTGAGATGCTCCTAGTCATCCTCAACCTTATAGATCTCTTCCATTCCTATTTGCCTCTTAATAAACATATTGATTATAGCTAACAGTTTTTGGATGCTTAATATGAGCCTGACACTGTGAGAGGTACTTTCCCTCAGAACAATTACATGATGCGCGATTGTTTTCTGCATTTACCAGAGGTGGTAATTGATGTGCAGAGAAGTTCCGTGCTTTGCCTGAGGTTCCAAGTCCAGTAAGCAGTGGCCCAAGCTTTGAAGGCACCTGGTCTCACTTCAAACCTGTGCTGTTAAATATTGTGCTCTGTTTCCCTTCCAACCAGCTCTCTTATACTTCCCTGCCCCCAAGCACAACAGACTTCCCTCCCTTGTTTGCAGATTCCTTTCTTCCTGCCTCCCCAAACACTGGAGAATCCCAGAGTTCTATCCTTGTCCCTGTTCTTATCCCCTGTATGCATGATGCCTGAGAAATCTCACCTACATTGAAGACTCTGTCTTATTGTTATTCCCAGACACTTGTTCTAGCCCCATTTCCAGGCTCTCCTTTCCAACTCTGTAGTGTAGTTCTATCTGGATATCTGCATAGGCACATCATACTCAACTTGTTCAAAACCATGTGGCATTTTAGGTGGCCGGAGTGATGCCCATCAGGCATCAGCCCAGAGGAGGAATTTTGGAAGCCTTCCTGATTCTTCTGCAGTGAAACTCGGAGTATAGTTTTATGTCAGACTATAAGGGTATGAATACTAGAAACTATTTTTCATAAGCATTTACCTATAAACAAATAAATTAGATAATCTTTTTCCCCCTATGGAAAATAATGTAGGTATTTTTTGCTTTTGTTTTTGTTTTTGAGATGGAGTTTTGCTCTTGTTGCCCAGGCTGAAGTCCAATGGCAGAGTCTTGGTTCACTGCAACCTCCACCTTCTGGATTCAAGCGATTCTCTTGCTTCAGCCTCCCTGGGATTACAGGAACCCGCCACTATGCCCAGCTAATTTTTGTATTTTTAGTAGAGACAGGGTTTCACCATGTTGGCCAGGCTGGTCTTGAACTCCTGACCTCAGGTGATCCACCCATCTCAGCCTCCTAAAGTGCTGGGATTACAGTCATGAGCCACCGCACCCGGCCAAGAATGTAGTTTTAAAAAGATTAGGGTGATTTGTTTTTTGCCTTGGGTAGTTAAGGAGGTGTTCATTTCATCTCTGCAGAGATGATGTTGGGAATGGTCTATTTGCTATGTGTAAGGGCCCATCCAGCCTCTGTTCTCCTGCATCCATGGACCCTCAAAGGCAGAGGTATGTTAGAGCCTCTCACAGCGTGGATGAAACACAGCCTATGTGGGTTTCCACAAGTCCCAGTAACCCAGTGTAGCCAACCAAATATGATACCTTAAAAAGGAAACCAAGAACACAATTCCGAATCAATCTCTCTTCACTCCTCTTCACTTCCCCTAGACTCCAGCTGCTCTGCTATCTTTGGTTTACACAGTGCTATTTTTGTCAAGATTAAGCATCTTTTTGTTTCTTTTAAGTCTGTCTTTGCTTTGCTTGGGAGTGTTCATCTGGGTTTTACTGTCTTCCTCCCTGATCTATTCATTTTTGTTCTTCAATAAGCCTCTCACTTTATACAATATCTTTTGCTTTCCAATATTGTTTGTTCCATGCTTATGGGATGTTCTTTGCTATCTAATTTTAGATCATACATAATGCCCTCTAAGCAGCCTTTCCTTTGGAGGGATAAAAGCCATGGTTAAGATGTCACTTCCCATAAATCAGTTTTGGTGAAGATGAAGGCAGCTGTGGGGAGAAGCGAGGGGAGCAGGAACTCACGAAGTCTGACCCTTTCAAAGTCGAGTTAATCCTGCCTCTTATCCCCCGTCATCTCTGTGCTACTCTCCGGAGGGTGGATGGACCCTCTAACAAGAAGAAATGAGCTTTTGCATTGTTCCTCTTTGTCACTACAACAAAAGCTCTGGAAAATTCCAATTAATTAGCAAGCCTTGGGCTAATGAAAGAATCAAACTGAAAGCGAAGTCCTCTAAGCTTTCAGAGAGGCGTAAGCATGGGAGGACAATGCTGATTTCAAATATTTGGGGCTGTTTGTATAATTTTCCCAGGGTTTGCCTTCCTGAGACAGAACTAAGCCGAGAGAGACAAGAGCAAGGATTTGTTAGAGTCAAGATATAATAACATTGTTGGCTTTTAAGGACACTAAATGACCTACTGTCATTTGAAAGAGGCAGTTAAATGTGGACTCATAGCATCCGGGAAATTAAAACTAGCATATAGGCATTGTACATTTTGTGTTTAGAGGAAGGCATGATGATTGGATGGGCATAAAGTAGATTATGAAATAAGGTTAAAGTTAATTATCATGAAGGACCAGGAAATCACCGTACCATCGTATCCTTGAATGAGGGCTTATAGCCAGTGTGGTTGCTAGAAATGCATGGTAATGAAAAGCACTGGCCTCACTCATTTATAGCCTTTTTATTATATGTTGTTATTATTAATAGTAATAACAGTATAATAAGCACAGCAAAACCACCACCAGCAACTGACATACTGAGCATTTACTGTACACTAAGCATTATTCTGAGCACATCTAATTTTCTCAACAATCCTATGAGATACTAAATACTATGTGACTGATGCTTTTATTACCTCCATTTAAAGTAGTTATACTAAATGACTGGCCCACATACATAAGCAACAGGCCTAGATGTGAATCTATGCAGTCCAATTTCAGTGTTCACCCTCCAAACTGCCATGCTGTCCTGTCTGTGAAACGTGGTCTTACTGCCTGGGCAGAAATACCATTTGAGAGGCTACATGTTGCCAGGCTGGACAAGGAGCTGTGAGGTCTGGGGCCTTATTCTCAGTTTGATCACAAATTATTCCCATGATCTTGGACAGATCACTTGCTTATTATTTCTTGTTCATCTATAAAATGAAATTGTTATGTTAAATGATATCTGAGGTATCCTCCACCTCTAATATTCCATGGATTGTGAAAATGATGAATTGCAGACATAGGTAAATTAAATGGGCATATTTGAAAAATGGTGTGTGTGTGCATGTGTGTGCATGCATGCTCATGTGCACACATGCCCAGACATAAAGTATGAGGCAGCAGCTATGGATCCAGGCAGATCTGTGTTCAAACCCTAACTCTCCCGCATGACTTAAGGCTGATTGCTTTATCTCTTTGAATTTGAGTTTCTTTTCTAGTGGAGGTGATGTATTACATGTATAGAGTCCCTAGCATCATGCCCAGGCATTGTTGGTACTTCCCCTTTTTATCCTCATGTGGATGGTGAGAGGAGAAAGTGCCTTACTTAGGGAGCTGGGTCTAGAAAACAGATTAGTTCAGTTAAAAAGAACATTTTCTTGAAGAGGTGGCTGAGTAGATATTTTTGCATGGATGGATCTGTTGGTCATTGATATCATACATGAGATTCTTCCATTCTGAAACCATCAAGCTTCTGGTGGATATTCTGAATAGACTTTTTTATGGAATTATATCACCCTCCTTTCATTGTCCTTGCTTGGGTAATTATTTTGTAGCAAATGTTCTTCAGATTCCTTGGACCAAGTGATAATTGAAAAGATGCTGGCTGAGAATCTCACTGGTTTGAAAAATATCCCCCCAAATTCATGCCCACCTGGAACCTCAGAATGTGGCTTTTGTTTTTTGGGGGAAATAGAGCCTTTGTAGATGTAATCAAGTTAAAAAATGAGGTCGTACTGGATTAGGGTGGGACATAATCCGGTGATTATATCCTCGTAAAAAGAAGGAAATTTGGACACAGAGAGAAGAATGCGGGGTGAACACAGAAGACACACAGGGAGAACACCACGTGATGACAGAGGAGGGGATGAGAGACACGTGTCTACAAAGTGAGGGATGCCCGCAACTACCAGAAGCTGGGAAGAGACAAGGACAGATTTTCTCCTAGAGCCTTCAGAGAGAGCCTGTCCCTGCCAACACCTTGATTCCAGACTTCTAGCCTCGGGCTGGATGCAGTGGCTCACACCTGTAATTCCAGCACTTTGGGAGACCAAGGCAGGTGGATTACTTGAGGTCAGGAGTTCGAGACCAGCCTGGCCAACCTGGTGAAACGCTGTCTCTACTAAAAATACAAAAATTGGCCAGGTATGGCAGTATGCACCTGTAATCCCAGCTACTTGGAAGGCTGATGTAGGAGAATTACTTGAACCTGGGAGGCAGAGGCTGCAGTGAGCCAAGAATCATGCCACTACTGCACTCCAGCCTGGACGGCAGAATGAAACACTGTCAAAAAAAAAAAAAAAAAAAAAAAAGACTTCTAGCCTCCAGAACTCAGAGAGAAACAAATCCTGTTGTTTCAAGTCATTCATCAGTTTGTTGTACTTTTGTTACAACAAGTGAAGTGTCTGCTTCTAACCATAATAGTTGGGCTGGACTAGTGGGAGAGAAAGTGGACACTGACTAAAGGGGAAAAGAAAAGAAAATCCAATGCATCCACGAAGGGGTATTTTTGAAACCCTTTATTTGTCATGGGGCTCCTCTTCCCCATGTATATGAACACTTTTTTATTCTTGTTGTTCATGATCAGAACAAGTGTTGTCAGAATGCTAAAACAGAAGTTTTCAAATTGATGAAAATTTGAGGCTAATATTATTATTTTTAAAATTTTATTTATTTATTTATTTAGAGACAGGTCTTGCTTTGGTTCCCAGGTGAGAGTGCAGTAGTACAATCATGGCTTACTGCATCCTTGGTCTCTTGGGCTTAAGCAATCTTCCTGTCTCCCCTTCCTTAGTAGCTGGGACTACCAGTATGCCTGACTAATTTTTAAACAATTTTCTTTTTCTTTTCTTTCTTTCTTTTTTTTTTTTTTTTTTAAGAGATGGGGTCTTACTATATTGCCCAGACTGATCTAGAACTCCTGGGTTCAAGCAATCCTTCCACCTTGGCCTCCTTAAGTGCTGGGTATGAACCACCATGCCCAGCCAACATTACTTTTTAAAATTTGAGTTTCATAAAATCAGTATCTTCTAGACTGCGGTGATTACCAATACAAATATGGAAGCGTTGCACGCACAATGAGTATTGAGACAGGTGCCACTGCCTGGTTTACCACCCAATTTAAATATTATTTTGAAGTCATCCACATGCTTCCAGAAGTTAGAAAAGAATACATCTGAAACTCTAACTTGGCTATAGAGTAGGTTGGAAAGTACAGACTTTGTTAGAATTACACTATTATTTGTAATCTGGGATGTATCTTGAAATTGTAATAAGAAAAGTAAGTCTTACTTACCTAAAATACAAGGACTTTGGAGAAAATAACATGATAAGACAAAACTTGTCAAACAAGCTTGGGTTAACGTGGACTTAGCTTGTTCCAGAAAAGCTCAGAGTGAAGACAGCTCGTGAATTCTGTCATCGGGCAGTAAGGCCTGTATCGCATGTCACTTTGCTTTGTTTTTAACATGTGGCACAAGCTATGCCAGGCCTACTGCTGTGCGGGAGATGTACTTTCTGACAAAATAAGGCATTTTCCTGGCATCAGACCCTTTTGGAATTTTTACTGATTTGCATAAACCCAGCGAGTTTCTATTTCCCACACATATCCAATGCAGTCACACTGGCATTGCAGATTTATGGTGGTCTTGAAGCCTGTCAGTGCCAACGTGGTCAGCTCTTTATCACCACCGGAGGTTATTCTGAAGAAATGAACCCAGGTATTTGTTCATCCATTGTTTAAAAATTGTCTCCCACCTACTATGCCTGTATTGAGGAAGAAATAGTGGAGGCAAAATAGACCAATTTTGGAAGGACTGAAAATATTTTGTGGAGTGGAAAGTATTTCTAGCAGACTGTCTCCTTTTCCTCTTTCTCCTCATCCTTTATGATAATAAAGTTCACTGCAAAAGTTCGTTTGCATCATTTTGTGTTCAAAGAGATGATAATGGTGATGGTGATCACAATGATGATATTAATACTAACACTCATTCTTGGTTGTCTGTTACTGGCTGAGTTGAAATACTGTATAAATAAACAAGTCCCAGGACATGAGTCTGAGCTCTTCTGAGCTCCTTTTGGAAACCCTAATGGCTTGCCGTCTTAACTCCTGGCTCTTCTCTCCTGAATGTATTTCATTGTTGGTCACAAGAGAGATCTGTGGAACTACATGGGCCAACCCCCAAGCACAGATTTATTATTATTATTATTATTTTTGAGATGGAGTCTCACTTCTTCATCCAGGCTGGAGTGCAATGGTGTCATCTTGGCTCACTGCAACCTCCCCTTCCGGGTTCAAGTGATTTTCCTGCCTCAGCCTCCCCAGTAGCTGGGATTACAGGCATGTGGTACCATGCCCAGCTGATTTTTGTATTTTTAATAGAGATGGAGTTTCACCATGTTAGCCAGGCTGGTCTTGAACTCCTGACCTCAAGTGATCTGTCCATCTCAGCCTCCCAAAGTGCTGGGATTACAGGCATGAGCCACCACATCTGGCCACAGATTTATAATCTCTTATGGGAAAATAACTTTAAGAACCTTCTCCAGCATTGAGAGCCCATGGTCTATTACTTTGCATAGAAAAGATAGTATATGATCATCCATATTGAAAGAAGGAGCCAAGACAAGGCAGACATTGTACAAAATGCTAGAAAACTCTCCAGTGTTTCACATATGACCCTGGAGATGGTTCATCTAGTTTATTCATTCAACCTGCATTTGTTAACCATGAGAGTCATATACGGAATGGGGACTAGTAATGCAAATTCAGGTACTACACAGGCCCTGTTCTCTAGGAGCTTATAGTCTGAAGTTGAGACTGGTGAGCCATCTGCAAATTTATCTGGTACCACACTCTCCCTTGCCGAGTGCATTCCAGGTAGCCGGGCTTATTTTTCCTTCTCTCCAGCACACCAAGCTGGATCAGCCTTCAGGTCTTTGTATTTGCCATTTTTTTCTGCCTGGGACTCTACCCCCATATTGTTGCATGGCTGGTTTCTTCTATTTGCATCCCAGCTAATGAGCCTCCTCTTCCACAGGCCTTTTCTGCCACTCACTTCAGAGTAGTCCCCCATTTTATCTATCTGTTTTATGTCTTTCATGGCACTTATCCTTATTTGAAATTATCTTCTTCTCTTACTTATTTATTGTGTATTCTCTCTCCACCACAATGTGCACTTTATGAAAATGGGGGAATGTTACTTGTCTTATTTACTATTGTATCCCTGGTAATATGTTTTTGTTGAATGGATGAACAAATGAATGAATGCTATCATACATTATAATACATTCAGTAGTGTAAACCTTAACAAAGTGCTATAGGAAAGTGAGGAAGAGTGACAACTTCTGTGTCTGAGCATGTTGGGGATATCTTTACAGAAAAGGCATGTGAGCTGGACCTGGAAGACAGGAGACAGTATAGCAGAAGGCACTACTTCTGCTTAGGTAAATGAAGCTCTTCTTTTTTGATCTTGACACTTCCTACCTGACCCACTTCATCCTGGTATTCGGTGAACAGCCCAGATAATTTCCTGACAGAGGGGACAGTAACAGCCCAGTAACTATAACCCCTGCCCTCTTTGGACACATGTATCAGGGATGTGGCAAACACATGTTTACTGAAAATGTCTCTTTCATGCTACAGAAAGTTGCTAAAAGCTTGTCTTTCCAATAAAGAGAAACTCAGAATTGATGTAATGGAGAAAAGGAGCTTATGAAACATAAGTAGGCATTCTCGACAGAATAAAAATAGAAGCTTAAAAGAAGCATCGTTTTGGAAAGGAAGAGAAAGATTTTTTCCCCTCTACTGTAAGAAAATATGTGTGGATGAGGCATGTGTGTTAAACTACAGAATAAAATTTGCATGTTACTCCAGGGTGCTGCAACCATGGCAATTCGGAGTTTTGTCGGTCCTGATAGGCATGCTTGCAATATATACATCCATTAACAAGATTATCACTTGAAGAGACAATCATATTTTTACTGAAAAGGTTTTTTGAGGATAAAATTTATTGATATTTAATGAAGCATGAAGTTTCTAAATGAACCATGGAAGCAATAGCTAAACTAATTAACTGCACATAAAGGCTCCCAGAATGCATACGTGATGTGGGCTGTGTGCTTATCAATTGTGCCTGGTTACACTGACATCTTGGATAACATGCTCCTCATATATGCTTTCTGGAAGCACTAGTAAATCCTCCTGTAATGCATGCACTAAAGGAGGAAATAACTATTTAGATTTCCTGCAAATGTGGGATGAATATTTAAGTCAAGAACTGAGGGTTTATAGGTTAGAATTTAGCAGAGTTAGGACTAGTAATAACAACATGTTATTTCCACACACTTGATTTAAGCCTCTATGTATGTTGTTTCACTGAATGATAAATCATTCCCTGGTACTAAAAATATGCATCTTCCTTCCTCCTATCTGCTCCCCACCCCTAAGAGAGACCAAGGTTGCTAAATAACATGAGATGAACATTTCATTGTGCAACAGGGATTCATGTGGGCCTTTTTCAACTACATGCAAAATCGTGCCCTATTGAGAGCTCTGAGAATTTTCAGAAGTAGGCAAAATCAGGTCTGCTTTGGTGGTCACTGTAAGTCACACTAATTTGGGAGGTAGATGCCTAACCCTAATGAAACCGTTAATGTTGACCTTTATCAGTGGCCATCTTCCTTTCAACTGGTGTCTCCTTATTCCTAGCCACACATACCTACCTCTACCCCATTACCACAGAGCCTAGCTCTTAACAAATAACTTATCATTTCTGCATACGCCTTTCTGAAAATAATATTCATATACTAATGAAGGAGTTTGACAAATTATTAGGACCTGTAGTAATTGTATATATTAATGGGAGAGATACAGGGATTGTGACAGATTTTACAGCAGTGCTTTTCAAATGTAAGAGTTGAAAATGCCAATGGGTTGGCCCTGTCTGTCCCCACTCCATACCTACTGAATCAGAAACCCCCAGGTTTATGGTGGATTTGAAGCCTGTCAGTGCCAACGTGGTCAGTTCTTTATCACCACTGGAGGTTATTCTGAAGAAATGAACCCAGGTATTTGTTCATCCATTGTTTAAAAATTGTCTCCCACCTACTATGCCTGTAGTGAGGAAGAAATAGTGGAGGCAAAATAGATAGACCAATTTTGGAAGGACTGAAAATATTTTGTGGAGCGGAAAGTATTTCTAGGTTTCTGATTCAGTGGGTATGGAGTGGGGACAGAAACTTTGCATTTCTGACAAGTTCTAGGATGAGCTGATGCTGTTGGCCCAGGCACCACTCTTTGAGAGTGACTGCAAGGTAAGCTAGGAAAGGGCATTTTTTTTCAGGGACGCTCTTATCATATATCCTTTTGATCCTTAAGGGATGTTTCTGTTCTTCAAGATATCCAGTGTCCTGTTCATGAGATAAAGGCATGAAACTTACTCACATTGAAGCATAATGATCCTTAAAAAGGCCACCCCTCACAAAGGATATGTACATTTTAATGGGGTAAAATCAAAGGAATGAAACCCTGAAGAAGGTATTTTAGATATCCACCAGTGAGTGGAAGGGTTTTAGGAAACATAAAATTTAGACCTGAACTATTGATGATTAAATGTGTTAACAGATACCAAATAATATACTGTTAATATGAATAAAGGGGATAAATGAATAGCAGTAGCAAATAGTGGGAAGATGCTTAGCCGATCCTATAATCTTCTTGAGCAGTGGTTCCCACAGCAGGGGGGTCCAGGGACCTGCAGCATCAGTGTCACCTGGGAACTTGTTAGAAATGCAAACTCTCAGGTCCCACCGGGCCCAGCAATCTGCGCTTGTTCACCCCTCTGTGAAATTCTAATGCACACTTAAGTTGGAAAACCATGTGCCTGGGGAGTTGCTCAACTTCTGGATCCTCCATTTGAAGAAGTAGAGATTGTACCTGACTCGGACCCTCTGAAATTCAGGTGGGCTTTTGGTTAAAAGATGACTGGTGACTAATGTCCTATGTGTGAGTACAAATTATTGCTGAATATTTCATCATTAAAAAGGCCTATGAAGGTAGAAATGTTTTGAGTTCAGCAAAGAAAACAAATATGCTAAATACTGAAAGGGGTAAAAGTTTAGAGTCACGCCACATAACTGCCTAAGAATCTACTCCATGGGCGGGTCATGAGCTTGGGAAAGTAACTTGATTATGGCTGAAATGGGCCATGTAATGGGTCAGTGGTTCCAGGTGTAATCACCGCTGATGTCACTGGTTGCACAATCATGCTTATTCTACTGCTTTTTAACTTGCTTTTAAAAAAAATCTTTTGGCAGTGATCCTGTAACGTAACCTTTTTAGTATTTTACCCATTAACACTAGTATTTTATTCTTTAAATAGCGTTATTTTTTCAGTGTAGAAAAGTTATACATGTTTACTGTAGAACATTTTTAAATACTGAAAAAAAGAATAAAATTAAGTTACCTACAAGTACTTTGTAAGTGCAGATATCAATTGTTAGCATTTTAGGAAGCAAATACATGTATATATCTTGTGCCTTTACTCTTAATAAAGTTTCGTGTTCTCTTTGTCCTCATTGTGATAATTCCCCATGTTGTTCAGTATTCTTTGAAAATATAATTTTTAAGAACAGCAGAAATTTTTTGTTTACAGAAAGTGTACTATAATTTGTTTAATTAAGTTTGCTTTCTTTTTTATTGAAATTATATTGTAACAAATATCTTTAAAAATGACAGTCTAAAATATCTAAATATTTCCATAGGGTAGATTATTTGGTCAAAAGCTTATTTAAAATACCTCTGACTATGTTACCAAGTTGCTTCCCCAAAAGTTTGTATAACATACTACCGTCTCAACTCAATCTGTTGGCAGAATTGTGTGTCCGCTTTATGTCTCATCTAGTAGATTATTTGTGAACTGTTTAGGCCCTTTGTTTTTCCCCTTACATGAATGTTTATCTTTATCATTTATTCATAAGGACTCTTTATTTAAGTCTTTAACTCTTTGTGATATAGAATGCTAATATATTACATATAGAACACTACTATATTTCTTGGTCTTTTGTTTGCTCTTTCATTTTGTTTGTGGTGCTTTTTCAGCTAAAATATTTTGTAGTTATATCAGTTTATCTTTGCCTTCTCCATCCTAAAATGAAGTAAAAAATTCAAATATATTTTCTTTTAGTTGTTTTATATTTTAATATTTAGCTCTTTATTTCTCTGGAATTTCTTGTGGCATATGATAGCTGATTGTATTTTCCAATGATGACTGAAACCATAGCTCCCATTCTTCTGTGGTATGACACTGCCACTCTCATGTCAAGAGACGGAGTCTATTTTTCTACCCCCTTGAATTTGTAAGGGCCCAAGACTATTTGGGCCGATGATATACAGCAGAAGTGATGCTGCATCTGTTGGAGGCATGTTTCTAACTGGCCTGAAATTCCCCTCTTTCTGCCTCTTGGAAGCTAGCCACCATGCTGCAAGAAGCTCAAGTCATGTGCAGAGGCCACGACAGCTCCAGTGTAGCTCCTAGCTGATAGTCAGCATCACCTGGTAGCATGGGAGTGTGCCACTTAGATGTCCATCTAGCCCACCCTTCAGATGACTGCTGTCCTAGGTGACATCTAACTGCAGTGCATGAGAGACACCAAATGAGAAGCATCCTGATGAGCCCAGTCAACCCCTAGAACTACAAGTGATAATAATAAATTATTGTTTTAAGGATGCTAAGTAATTGAGTGGTTAGCTGTATAGCAGTAGATAATCAGAACATCTCTACAAGTAGTAACGTGCATAAGCATTTAGCTTTGATTTTTCCTTCCAAACTATAATAAACTGTTACCCTACTACCATTTATTAATCTCCTTTCCCACACTCATTTGTAGTGCAACAATGTGCTAATTTTACTATATATTTGAAGTCATGATTTTATGATTCTGTTCTCTTTCTTTGTTCATCTTAATTAGTCTTCCTTCTGTGTTCCACAATATGTATATATTTTTGAAACAGAATCTCTCTCTATTGCCCAGGCTGGAGTGTAGTGGCATGATCTCAGCTCATTGTGACCTCTGCCTCAGGGGCTCAACTGATTGTCCTTCTTCAGCTTCCCAAGTAGCTGGGATTACAGGTGTGCACCATCACACCTGGCTAATTTTTGTATTTTTGGTAGAGACAGAGTTTCAACATGTTGACCAGGGTGGTCTTGAGCTCCTGATCTCAAATGATCTGCTTGCCTCAGCCTCCCAAAGTGCTGGAGTTACAGCTGTGAGCCACCATGCACAACCCACAATTTTTATTTTCATATTTTTAACTATTAGTACTATTTTACTCTTCCAAGTTATAATCCCATTGTCAAGGTAGCAAATAAGGAAAGGCCCATTAAGACTTTGCATTAATTCAGTGGTTTTCTATCTGCATGATATTGCCCCTTGGGAACATTTGGCAATGTCTAGACAGAGTTTAATTTTGGTTGTTACCACTAGGGGTGCTACTGGCATCCAGTGGGTAGGGGCTAGAGATGCAGCTCAACATCCTAAAATGCACAGAGCAACCGTTGCTCTTGCAACAAAGAACTGTGGAACACAAAATGCTGGTAATGCAGAGGCTAAGGGACACTGCATTCAACCAATAAGAAGGTTTGGAAGAATGAGCATACTGTTGTACATAGCTTTCTCAACTGGAAACATTTACGTATCTATGTTTATTTAGGTCTTCAGAAACAAGTGGTTTTCTTCATATTACATGCCATTCTTAAAAATTTTTAATTCAAAATTTTTTCCAAAACAAATATAATTGAGTTATATTTTAAAACTCATAATTGATGGTATATAAGAAACCTATTGCTTTTGTAAAATTTACATTGTGTCTTGTCACCTTACTGAATTTTCATTTATAGTAATTTTTGTCAGCTTCTGTTGAATTTTATAGGTAGAAAGAATTTCTGAAATTTAACTTGGTGAAAAGGGGAGAGTGTGAACACAGTATTTACTCAGAAAATGGGTTGGAAGGGTTTTGAGAGATTACTTACTTCCTTGCCTGCATTTTAGTGGTGATAAATCTGAGGCCTAGAGAAGTTAAATACTCTGCTTCATGTCACATAATTTGTATAGGATCCTAGAATGGAAAGTAGCACAAACAATAGCTTTTGAATGAAGGCAGTGAAAATCCTCATAATCTACATAAAAATGTAAACCTTGGCATTGTATTTAAAGCCTTTGACATGTTATGGAGTTGGGAATGGCCTTAGGGATTTTCTCTTCCATTCCTCTCCCTCTACATTCTCTGCAATATCCTGGCAACCCCACCATGTATTTTTCCAGGGACAAGCACTCTGCCTCACAAAGGTTCCCAGTCACTTCTGATTTCTAGAAAGTTCTTCCTTTGGTTCCTTCCTGAGGCTCACACATCTTTTATGGTTGAATGGTGTCAGAGGAAGTGGAGCTTTTGTCAGTTGCTGAAGTGGCAACTAATAGAGATTTGAATGGCCATAGAGAAAAATTGTGTTACTTGTTGGTTGTCTAGGTGAGATATGAGACTGGGAGGGTTTGAGGTTTTGGTTTCCATATACAAGACCTGTGTGAACTGGAGATCCCATACATATTTGTTGAATAACACTGAATTTTACATGATGTTTTTATGTCTTCTCTTTTTTTTTAATGAGAGTCCTGTGGTAAGAGTTCAGCCCAAGGAGGACTGAGGATCTTAACCTCAAATGCCCCTCATTGTGTCACCTTTCAAAGGTTCTCTCCTGCTGTGGAAGGTATGAGCAGGTTTAACTAGAAACAGATGATTATTATGTTTCATTACCAGGCATAGTTTCTGTGCCACAGGACCCTATCCAAACTCATAGACATAATGAAGAGCGCTTTCATTGTTTAGGACTCCTGAAGGTAGAATTTTTCTTTAGAACAAAGATGAAGAAAGTAAGGCCACAGTGCAAAGAAATCCCCTCAGTGCACAACTGTGAAACAGACAATTGTTCTGACGTTATCATTTTGCCAGGAAATAATAGCCTTAGAGCCTCAACTACTGCTTGTAAACTTTGTTTGAGATGAGACTCTTTAAAAAAATTATGCTGTCAAGTTCCATATGCTTAAATTAGCCTTTCCCCTTTTCTTAGCAAGGTGCTTGCTCTCCCTGAGCAGTCTGAATGTTGGTTCAGTGGCAAATTTACTTTTGGTGGATGAATAAACAGGCACCAGTTCAAATAAAAACTGTGGTTTAGCTGTGCTTCCACTAAAACCTATGGTTTGAGGAGATAGAGGCAAACTCTAACTGAACCTCTTTTTAAAAATGTAAACAATCTCATTTCTTTTTTCTTTTGAGGAGTTATATGTTTTGTCTGATCTGGGAGAATGCAGGCTTTTGTATCTTCTAGGCTTAAAGACAAATGGAAGAGAGAAGTCTCTGGCAGCATTTTCAGATTCAACTTGTGGACTGAAACAGAGTTGATCTCTAGGCACAGTTGTTAAGTTGGCATCTCTGTGTCAGTGTTCGCCCTGATCTCTTCCTCTGTGCTTACCCTTTCTTCCCTTCAGCTCTTCCTCTCTTCATGGACGCTCCTGTCCCCAACCCAATGCTCACTGTGTAGGAGTCGATCATCTGCCATCTTCACTCTATTTTGAAGGCAAAAGACATTTTTAACTGCCTCAGAGGTATTTGCATCATTAAGCACCATTAATAACTGACAGCCCCAAAAAAGTAGTAGGATACATTAGAAAGTGGGTTTAGTTGGGTGCCCAAGTACTTGGATTTTGTCCTGATGCTGCCATTAACTAGCCGTGTGACCTGGTGAAAGTCACTTTACATCTCTGGAGTTGAATTTTACAATTTATAAAATAAGGATGTTGGACACATGATTTCTAATCTTCTATCTTAGCATCTAAATCTATGAATTCAAAGCATTGTGGGGGCAGAAATACATCTTTTTCTTATGAGGGAAACCCTTGAAATTGTTTCATCATTTATTCTGGTTCAAAGATAGTCTTTTAAGATATGAAAGAGTAAAGGTTTTCCAATGTGATTTGCAGATGGGAAGAGGAATTGATATTTATTGAGCATTTGGTTTGTGCCTTGGCCTCCTGGCCTGTGACTTTGTCCTGGCATAGATTCGTCTTGCCTCCATATAGCTGGCACCGTCTGCCTACACAGTTACCGCTTCCTACTCCTCATGTTTATATTTTTACTGGTTAGTGAAAGTAAAGAACAGTCAGTGACTGGTTGGACTCTGCTTTTAGGTCAGTCCAGTTTTGCAAGGTCAAAAACTTGAGCTACTGAGGCAGAATTTTAGAAAAGACCCCCTTTCAGCCTTATATTATTTTTAAAGTAGCTTGGTTTCTAGTAGAAAGGAGCCCTATAAAAGCTTTGGGCCTGTATGGGAGGTTGCTTCTCTGGGGAACTAGGGAAACTACCTTTTATTGTACCTGATACATTGTGAAATTGTCTTTGTGCTCGTGTGTGTGTGTGTGTGTGTGTGTGTGTATGCACCACATGTGCATTATGTTCTTATATCCCTAGCGTATATCCATATGAACTGTGTACACCCAAGACTCTTATTGAATAAAAAGTAAATCTCTTTTGTAGTAAGGTATATGCAAGTGCAGATATTTCATATCTTTTTTCCAAATATCACCATCATCATCATCATCACCATCTTTTTCTCTATGTCCCAGTAGCTTTTTTATCTTACCTTATTTTACCAGACATCGTTTTGTGCTGTGATTCTCTTGATCTGTTTCACCTGCTCTTACCATGCAGTTTTTAACTCCTGAATGAGTGGAAGAACAAATGAATTTAATGTTATGCATCAAAAATTCTTGAAAGTAAGAGGGGTTATGTAATAGACACTTAACCACTACTTTTAAGGTTAAACTAGTGTCATCTATTTATACTTGCATGCCTGACACCATTTATGGTACCTACACAGAATAAATTAAGGTGTCATGATGACTATTGCTTATATATGGAAACCAAAAGGCTGGAGGCTCTAGGTGAGTGTGAGTTCCAGATTTGGGAGAAGAATGGCAGTTGTCCTGTGTTCTCTCCGTCTAGAAGTATTTGTCCAGTTATATGGAAGGTGATGGTTAAGCGAATATGAATGAACTCATAGCCATCTGTATGCCTTGTTTGAGTTGGGCTAGCTGGCATTTGAATACTCACTCTTAGCAAGTTAATATGGTCTTGGAATCTCAGTTTTCCTCCTCTGTGAAATGGGATGGTAATAATCAAGGTTGTTGTGGGAGCTAAATGAGTTAATCCGGGAATACAGCCAGGCATCCTTCTCTGGCACCAAGTAAGCCTTCCATTAAGTCTACTTTAGTTTTCACTTCATTTTTAACGTATAGATGAGTCACTGTCATTATTATTGTTAATAGTAGTAGTAGCAGCTGTAATAATACAAGTTCTTGGTGAGGAAGTATGATCACCATGTCGATAGCTGGGTAAACTCTGCATCTCCTTTGTAGTATTTATGAATAGTTAAGAAAGGGGAGAGGAGAGAGAGGTTTGTTATAATCTTGTTTCCACAGAGGGCTTCAAGGGAAAGGTGACTAGTCAAACAGTTTGGAAAGGGCTGTGTTGATAGGGAGGAACTTTGTGTGCAATGAAGTGTGGAGTCTGCCTGGGGAGGAGAGAGAATGGGTTAGGAATGGCCAGAACAACACAAAAGTGGCGGCTCTGGCCACATTACCCCCACTTCAGGCTTCTCAGCAATTTCTCTGTTTATTCTTTTTTAAAATTTTCCCCTATTTTAAATTATACAATCTCATCCTCTTTATAGCCCTCTCCCACCTACCAGTGAAAAGAGGTTCTTTACTAAAACTTGCTACAGGTGTGGCGTGGGCATTACTTGTTCATAGCAGTTAGTGAGTGTCTGCCCTCTGCAGTAAGCTCTGGCCTGATATTCTCGGGGTGATGGGTAGGGGTCCAGGCAGATAAGATATAGTTCCTGTTCTCATGGACCTGCCAGTTTAGGGGGAAAAGGGAGATATAGGTACATAAGGAATTGATCCACAGCAGAAAAGACAAAGAAATAACTATGTGGGGGTTTAGAGGAGGGATAGAGCACTGTAAACCTGGCATAGGAGGCAGGAATCTGGAAGGTTTGTTTCAAGGAGGAGGCAGCATTTGAGCTGATCTTTGAGGATGGAACTATGGGGAGTAAGGGGATGTGGGGTGTGGTTGACCAGGGATTTCAGGCTGCCTGGAGTGGAGTATGTGTGAAAGAACTGTAGTGGTGAATTCAAGCTGAAATCTAACCTCCTGTGAGTGCAGCAAGGAAACTGATGTAGCCAGATCTCATCTAGAATCAGCAATAATTAGTAAGAGTTTTCCTGAAGCTATTTTTGCTATAATAAGAAAAAGGGGGGAGGGATTAAGAGCTGAAGCATTCTCGGTGTTCAAGTTAAATGTTAACTTCTTTGTGTAGTTAACCAGTAACTTACTCTTTCCTATGCAGAAGAAAAAGAGGAAAGGGAGAGTGGTAACCACCTCACTTCAAAAAATCCTTGTTCCTTTATGTGGTTGCTTATTTTCAATGTGATACATATGTAGCTATTATAGAGATGTGTGCAAAGTTAAACAACTGACAGTAAGCAGACTTACCTTTGTGAATTCCCTGGATGTCTTCTGCAGGGTTGCAGAGAGTTAGCTATTTTCAGACACATTCCTAGTTTAGCAATTAGAATATTATAGTCGGGGTTTTTTTTTTTTTTTGGTATAAACTCAGCAGGTGAAACTTTGCTTACAGAAAGGTGGGTGGGTGAGCTCACCCACCGGCTCTGACCCAGGCAAGTTAATGACTTGCCCAAGTATTGTTCCTGCTGGCCAGTGCTGGCTGACTTCACCAGCAGTTCCACTTGAAGGGAGACATTGTTTCTTATCCTGCATTTGTCAGATTCTTTCCTCTCTGCACACCACACCAGCCTTTGCTGAATGTCCTAGCAGTCCCTGAATGTTCCTGCTGCCTGTATTTTATAAAACCACAGAGCAAGTAGCCCTGGAAATGTATGCAAAATACTCTGCACAGCTGTCTGAGGCCCCCAGCGAAGAGCAAGTTGTAAACACCTCTATACCCACACAGGTACACAAGCAGACACTGCATATGGAAGCCCCACAGTGCGAGGACTTCTCACTTCTAACACTTTGAAATGTCAGTGGCCAAGCAGCCTGGGAACACAAATAATTTAAGCACGAGGTGCTTTTGCTGATGATTCTGATCATTTTTCAGGAAGAATAATGGTAATGTATGGAATGGAGGTACTTGAAGGAAGGGGACTAGGAATTGTAGAGTTTGTATTTTCTGTAAGAAATTAAAATATAGTATGATGTTGAACTTTCAGAACTTCTTAGGATATTGCCTGCATAATGTTCAATTTGGGGAAGGAATGAATGGCCAGAGGAGATTAATTGCAGTGGGCTTAAAATTCTAAATGACAGGTGCTAGGGCAAGGTGACTAGAAAATTAGAGGAACATGGTGAAATGTCTTTAATTTGGTATAAGATCAAGTGCATTTAACTCTCAAGATGCTTTTGGACAATTACATTGAAAAAGAAAGCAAGATGGTTTTTAAAAGTCAAATGTAGTGCTCTTCAGAACGGTGCCAAATAAAATCCTTGTACATCGGTTCTGGCCTGTTTTAAATGATTAGCTCTTGTAGCATCCTTCCTCTTTGCTGTGTTTATCTAGAGAACTGTTTAATTTTTATTAGTAAGCTAATTCTTGCATTAAAGACACAAGAAATTGCATAGTTATGTGGGAGAATAGGCACTTGAGATGAAGTTTATTCAGGGTTCTGTCCCTGCTGCTGAAAAATCTAATTCGCCATTGAGTGGATCATAACTACAGTTGCTAATTTCAAAATCTATTTGCCAGATTCCAATGACTTTGATAAGACTTTTATTCTTTTCAATCTTATGTATTTGTGAACACATTCTTGGGAAGATTGCTGCTGGGTAGTGTTGCATGTCAGAGATGAGGACAGTTTAGTTATTAACCCTAAACAGAGGGTAAAGACTGGCAATAGGCAGCCTGTGGAATGAGGAAAGGGCCAGGTGGAAATATTTCCAAAAGGTATTTTTGTTGTTTACCCTTGTTAATTATTAATACTAATTATTGATGAAAAATAGTTTTGAGTTACATGCCACACATTGTTTAGGAATAAATTATCAAATTTCTTATCTAGAACTACAGTAGATATTCAACTATTTCAAATAATCAATATTTATTAATTTAGTGAGATGTCCTCCCTTCCTTCAGTGTTAAAGACAAAAATCCATAACATTCTGGTGCATAAGGAATATGTTTCATGAAAGTACACTTTCCTCCCAGCTTTGGGTAGCTTCTTGCACTAGATGAATATGTTAAGAACTGAATTTGACAAAATTAGGTCAATAATTAAAAAGTATCTTTAGCACAAAGTACCTATCTCATGCAAGACATGTAGATAATATATGGGTTTTGTAGGTTAAAATTGCCAAGTTAGTTATGAATGTTGTGCTTTGTCTCACTTGTCCATGCCTTTGCAGATTTGTACTGTAAAAGTTGGCATTCATGCTTCTTAGGCATTGTGGGCTTTTTGAATGTTGTTAGATTCATTTCAGCCTCAATCTTAAGAACTGTGTGGTGGATATCCTGTGGGCTTTGGTCATTTTTAGTTTTAGATCATGTTGTTCTAATCAATTGGCTGCACTATGTATCACAGCAGTTGTGTGCAAAGGTAGTAGCCTTGGCAACCTAAAGATATGTTTGGCTACAGAAAATAACACACACAATTGAACCACATTTGGGCGTAGTTTTTCATTTGCCAGGGTGTTCTCCAGAGGTAACTGTATTGGTGTATTTTCCCAATAGTGTGAGGTCGTAGTATTGGCTTAAAAACCTTACCTAACAAGGAGTAAGTACGCTGATCCTGGATTAGTTCATTTTCTCTGTCATTTGAAAGACTTGCCCACTGACCTCATCCATAGCGTGGTGTTTGGTGTATGAGCAGTTGATTCACCAGTTTTCAGAGCCCAAGTCTAAAATCACAGATTCTGTGGGGGATCTGGGAATGTCTGCCTTACCTTTATGAAGGTTATGGTCAGTTAAACTTTGCTTTCAATGGGCTCATTTCACGATGGGAAGAAAATTCTGCAGTTGTTAAAAACGAAAGGACGCTGCCTTTTCCAAGGGAGCTGACAGCTATTGCTTTTTCCAGAGAGGATTACTGGTGAAGACAGTTATGAAGAACAAGTAACTGTTATAAATGAACAACATGTTCTTGCTTAAATATTTCCCAGAACAATTCTAAAGAAATATAATACAGGTAAGTTTTGTTATGTTCTCATCGTGAGTTATGTTTACAAGAAGGAAAAAATAGGGATTAGAATCACAGAGGAGGAAAAAAAGCCTTTTCTTAGCAGTGGCTTATGTTTTATATCTCATGAATTCTAACCACTTATAAAATTATCTGGTTTCTCGCCCCTACTCGTGGTTGATTTTCTTTCTCTTTTTCCATCTAGAGACCTTTGAATTATTTTTATTCATGAGTGAAAAATGTATTACAGCTTTATTTCCTTTTATTAATAGTTCCTTCTTGCCCTTAACCACATCTCTGACTTTTTGGCATGTAGAGTCCAATGAGCTCATGCTTAATCATGTATAAACAACCATCTAATTATATGGTTTTGAATTTTCATTTGACCGACTAAACAAAAATGACACAGAAACGAGAAACCTGACAACCTTCCTGTCTTCAGATACCTGGCCTTTTTCTCCCTCACTCTCTTTACATGCATTTAGTCAAATGCATGTTATAACCTATCAAAAAATATCACTTTGCATTTGCCAAGCTTCTGAGGTAAAATTGTTCTTTTCAAGGCTACGTGTCAAAAAACAAGTTGGTTGAGCTGAATTATCCGCCTTCCTTTCAGATTTCTTTCTGACTCTATTCTTTCCTCCTTTGGACCAAGGTGTTACTAGCATTCTTGTGCTGTGGTGTCAGATGACAGGACAGCATTTATGGAGCAAGGTTTCTCAATCTTTGTTACCTTGCCTTCTCCCCTGCGGTCCAATAACATCTCTCCCACTTGCCCTGTCGTCCCACCCTCCCTCAAACCATGCTGACACATTTTTGAAAGAAGATAGTGGGAAAATCTTTCCATACAAAGGTGCTCACTATGTTTACACAGGAAGGGAGAAGTCATCTATTCTCTTTTCTTTCTGACTGGCTTGATTGATCCTAGAAATCTGAAGATGGTGGAAAGCCTCTTCCAAACATTTAGATGGTTTCACCAGCAGGCCTAATAGAAAAAGACAAAAGATACTACAGAAAGACAAATACTGGCTGATCTCACTTAGGTGTGGAATCTAAAATCCTGGAACTCGTAGCAACGGAGGGTAGAATAGTAGTTGTCAGGGGGTGGGGGGTGGGGGAAATGGGAGATATTGGTCAAAGAGTACAAAGTTTCAGTGAATGCAAGATGAGTAAGTTCTGGAGATTGCTCATGCACAGTGTGGTGACCATAGTTGACAATACTGTATTGTTTACCTGAATTTATTAAGAGAGTAGATCTTTTCTTTTCCTTTTTTTTCTTTTCTTTTCTTTCTTTCTTTCTTTCTTTTTTTTTTTTAAAGATGGGGTCTTGCTCTCTTGCCCAGGGTGGAGTGCAGGGGTGTAATCTCGGCTCACTATCACCTCCACATCCCAGGTTCAAGCAATTCTCTTGCCTCAGCCTCCCGAATAGCTGAGATTACAGGAGCCGTGCCTGGCTAATTTTTCTATTTTTAATAGAGATGGTGTTTTACCATGTTTACTGGCTGGTTTTGAACTCCTGACCTCACTTGAACACTCACCTCAGCCTTCCAAAGTGCTGGGATTACAGGTGAGAGTCACTGTTCCTGGCCAAGAGAGTAGATGTTAACTTCTCACTGCGTGCGCACGCGCGCGCACACACACACGCACACACGCACACACGTATGCACGTGCTGAGGTAACCATGTAAGGTTATGGGTATGTTAACTATGGCTTGTGGTAATTGTTTCACAGTGTATACGAATGTCAAATCATCATGTTATACACCTTATATTTACACAGTTTCTGTTTGTCATTTATGCTCCAGTAAAGCTGAAAAAAAACCCACATATCTTTATTCCTTTTTTCTGGATATTTTGCAAGGTGAGTATGTTAGAGAGTAGGTTTGGCTAACTAGTACTTAATAGCTATAAGAGAAGAAAGGGAAGTGGATACTTGTGAAATTTGGCCAAAGTGATTTATTTCCTCACTAATCGTTCAGCCTTAAAACATAATATGATTTCTTAAAATTTCTCTGAAACATGCATATCCTTAAGTGTGAAAATTTCATACACTTAGATGGGTTAGGTTTGGAAGGAAATTGTATTGATTCCATTTTAAGACTTTAGAGTTAGTACTAGCTTGCTGAGATTAATATCTAACAGTCTTCCTTACTGGAAATATTTTGGAGATGACTTCGTAAATTTCCCACCCATTGTAAGGTGCTAATATTACCCAGTGACTTTTCAGGATTTATTATAATATTTTATTTCAAACTGTGGATTTGCTTCAAGGTTTGTATTCCCCTCATTGTACAAGAAGATCAAAGTGAGATTTCTGTCTGTAGTTTTGTTATTTTTGTTTTGCTGTGGAATATTTAGAACACAGGAGACGATATCCTGGCAGAGTTTATAATTTGATTCACCTGGAACAGTTGAATGAGGAAGCACTCTAACCCCCAAGCTAAGACCTCTACTTAATTGACCCTTTGATAATTAGGAAAGGATTTTGTTTCTTTCCTTCTCATTAACATTGAAAGCCATAGGATCTTATGTTGTTTATTATGTGTTATTTACTCCCTTCTAGATTTTATATATTATTCAGGGAATAAGCTGTCAACTTGATTAGCATTTAACTTTTCATTCCTGTTTATTCTCAGCTTTAGCATTCAAATTCAGATAAATAACTACTACTACTTTTAAGATAGTATTTTAGGGAGAGTATAAGCACAACTCTTAATTTAGATTTTTTTCATACTGGCATCAACATGTATTATAGTTGCTTTTTCACTTTGATGGGAAAGAATTTGGGTTGAAAGTGAGGACCTACTCTGTTCTTCCTCATTTTTTGACCTAATTTCAGATATTAGTTGGGAGTTATTGCTGGTACAATGTCTGGATTTGTATCTACAAGGTGCAGAGATAAAAGTCACATTTACTTTGATACTAACTCATGTTCCAATCATGTTTACAGAAACACTTACATTACTCTAGTTCTCTTATAAGTTAAAAAATAGCATTAAATAAAAGAAACAGAAGGGAATTGCATTATGTAGGACTCAGCCAGATTGCCTGTGTGTTGAGATTTGTGATGTTAAAATTTTATTTTTATATTTTGATATTTTAGTTAAAGTTATGTGATTTTATACAATGACAAGTTTTCTGGACCAAAAGGTAGATATTTCAGCCTTCCTACCTCTCCAATTTTAAGCAAATCTGTAGTATGACTTATTCTACCAATTCATGTATACAAGAAATGGTTCTTTAAATTATTTCCTTTAAATCACAACAAATCAGATGCCAAGATTTCATCTTACTTGTTAGTGGGAAATTTAATCTTAGTCATTGCTAGCTAGAGTGGCCTGATATGCCACCAAGGTGACACAGTATCCCAGGGTCTTTATAGAGAGCAGAACATTCCAGGAGCGTTTCTTAATATCAGGTTACTGCTGACCTGCCCCTTGACCAAGCCCCACATGTCCTCTAGGAATCTGTTGCTGTGTGCATTGCTTGGACACAGGAAGTTTTGCTGGAGCTGGGAGTCCAGGCCCAAAGGTCTGGCCTTTGTATGTTAGCCATGCAGCCATACCTTTATCCCCACTGCGTTCCTTGGGAGCTGCCTTGTTACTCAGGGACCATCGAACTATTGTTCTTCCCAGACTTTGGGCAACCTAACCTCTTTCTCTCCTCCTGTCTCCCTCTTAGATGCACTCTCCTCTTTCAGAAGGCTCTGCCACCTTCAGAGCACCTGGAATAATCTCAGCGAATTTAGATTTATACAAAAGGCTATAAGAGAGGATGAATTCGTCTGGGCGCGATGGCTCACACCTGTAATCCCGGCACTTTGGGAGTCCGAGGCAGGTGGATCACCTGAGGTCAGGAGTTCAAGACCAGCCTGGCCAACATGATGAAACCACATCTCTACTAAAAATACAAAAAAATTAGCTGGACATGGTGGCCTGTACCTACAGTCCCAACTACTCAGGAGGCTGAGGCAGGAGAATCACTTGAACCTGGGAGGTAGAGGTTGCAGTGAGTGGAGATCATGCCACTGCACTGCAGCCTGGGAAACAAGAGCAAAACTCCACCTCAAAAAATAAAAAGAAGACAAGAAGACGAATTTAAGTGGTGTCTTGGCTCTTTTATAATAACCTCTCTTTAGACGAAGGAGCACAAAATACAAATAATAGCTCACTGAATTTTGTTGCCATAAACATGAGCTGCTGATTGGGCTTTGGAGCTCAGAGTTAAGAATCTACAGTCCAGAGCCCATAAGACAGTTAAGCAGCTCTAGAGGACTTCTGGGAGGAAGCTGGGTACTTTCCACTTCTTGGAAGTATTGGTAACTTAATTTTAATGCAAAATAATGTAACCTTCCCTCTGGGTCTGAGGCTTCTGGGCATCCCATCTGGACTTGCAAGCCCATGCGGAATATGGAACAGAAACAATTTATGATACAGAATTTGTCTTTTTTGGGCAGTAATGGGAAATTACTAGTTGGGGAAAAACAAAGGTAGTCTGGCAGCTTTTTTGTTTTTTGTTTTTTGAGACAGGGTCTCACTTTGTCACCCAGGCTGGAGTGCAGTGGCATCCTGGTTCACTACAGCCTTGACCTCCCAGGTTCAAGCAATTCTCCCACTTCAGCCTCACAGGTAGTTGGGATTATGAGCATGCACCACCATGCCTGGCTAATTTTTGTATTTTTTGTAGAGACAGCATTTTGCCATGTTGCCCAGGCTGGTCTCAAACTCCAGAGCTCAAGTGATCCACCTGGTTTGGTGGCTATTACGACTATGTGAGATGTGCCTTTTAGATACTAAGAAATTATATCTAATGTGAAGAATTGGATGGGATTTTGCCTCCGAACCAGCTCTTAGATACTAGAAAAAACCTCCCGTTGATTTATGTAGAGTAGCTTAGACAGGGGTGTCCAACTGCCAGGCCGTGGACACTGTATGGGTCAGTGGTCTGTTATGAACCAGGCCACACAGCAGGAGGTAAGCAGGTAGGCAGCAGGCATTGCAGCTCAAGCTCTGCCTGCCGTCAGATCAGCAGTGGCATTAGATTCTTAGAGGCAGGAACCCAATTGTGAACTGTGCATGTGAGGGATCTAGGTTGCATGCTCCTTATGATAATCTAACTAATAATGCCTCATGATCTGAGGTGGAACAGTTTCATCTCGAACCCCACACCAGCCCCCCCCAACCTCCCAGTTTGTGGAAAAATTGTCTTCCATGAAACCAGTCCCTGGTGCTAAAAAGGTTAGGGACTGCTGGCTTAGATTACCCTTCCTTCACATTGAATGTGTTTGTGTATATCTGTATGTAACAGGAGGAAATATTGACAGAGGAGGCAAATGGGTAATATTTCTGTCTGTCCAGTGATTTAGAGACATATCAACAGTTGTGTTCACCAGGGACCTCTGTCTTCTTCAGCATCATAACTCACACATTTCAGAGGAACTGCTCAATTTGATTCGTGGCCTTGGACTGTGCTTGACTTAGGAATT